>NW_027248411.1:0-300000 GCF_041260155.1 Ptychodera flava
ATCTATCTGTGACGTATGACGCTTGACGAGCGGTCTATCGCATGCAACTTGCGCTTGATGAAATGACGTACTTTTCTCTATGTTCATGTTTTCTCAACTTCTCTCCTTTGACTTTTATGCCGCCGACAGGCGATTGGTCTTTACATAAGACTCCAGAAACGGTCTTCACCCACAGAAATGCTGTACGAGTGAGGACGAACTATTGTCAGAATGCTCTGTTTTTAGTGTTAATCGGTTTTCAAGGCGCGTGAAGATCTAAAAAATGGCTGCTCACTGAATCCTCGGTTACTGTAACCGTAATGAATCACAGCATGGAGCTGCTCTTTTTTATCTTCATGATCACAGACACCGCAAATGTACATCAACATACAAACGCAGATATTTTTGTTGTCAGCCAATATTGTTTTCCCTATATCACTCATCGCGCTCGCTTTCATTCCGCAACCGTGAGTCGTTTCCGAGGTCGAATCAAATGCTGCCATAAACTTATACTGTAGTGTACGCTTGTCATGGAGGTAATTAGTCCAAGCGCTCGTGTAGACGGCATCGAGATGCCGTAGCAGTTCCGACAGTTAGGTCGAACAGTTAATACTCTATTTAAACCTTACAACTAATCAGTCAACAGATTATGCATAATCCCTTCCCTGGCACTCCCCAAGTTTATTTACTCATCAGCTACTATGTAGATTGCTCTCTAAAAAGAGCCTCATTTAAGCAGTTGACACTGATTTCAATGAGCGAATATACTGTTGAAGTTGAACACTTTGATTTCACTTTCTGGTTTTAGTGTTTTGTCTGTTGAGTACATTGTTTATTGCCATTCAAAAGGAAAAAACCGAACCAATTTACTAAATCGCCTTTTTCTCAGTTCGGCATTTTGTCCCATGCAGCACGTTCAAAAGAGTTTAACTCGAGAACGCGTGAACGGAAGTTCACCAGATTTTCACAGACGTTTGTCAAGTATGTTGTCTCCAAAACTGTGTCTCAGTTTTTTTATGGAGATTTTTAAAGTCGAGTTATTGCTGCTTAATTAGGCGGCATTGTAGACCAATCGGTGGATAAACTTTGACTCAACGATGTGAAAAACTAAGGCCTTTTTTAAAAATCTGAGACACGGTTTTGTAGCCAGTATTCTGATGACCAATTGCCCGTTAACACCTAAACAATAGCCCCTCTCCGCTCAGACTTAAACTTTTTTACGTGAGACCACCCATGTTCTTTACACTTTCACTAAGATCTTCATAAGAATTCATCGCACACTAATTTTCTTGATAAAAACAAAACATAGAATAGCTTTCAGGTGATATATAATGCTTGGGTAAAAGTACACATCTCGATGGCAAAATTTACGTTTGAAAATAGGTCGTCGCAAAGGTTGGAAAGCTACCCTAAACTCTTTACACCACTGTCATTATGACTAAGATTAATAGTCCAGTCATTTATGCCAAAAAGGGGGTAACCCACCACAAATGCAACAGAATTTATTTTTCACCATTCATCTCAGAAAAACCGATATAAAAACATATCAAAAGTCTTCCAAAATCCAAGGAGTGGAAAACCGCCTAATTTGCATAAATGCGAAATGGTCGCCCTGGTATTATAGTTCAACGCTTTTGGTCACTCACTGCCCAATATTGGTCCGATTTTGAAAATTGTTTTTATTTCCATATACCTTGTACATTCCCTTCATATTTTAGACATGTTTACGATAATTCCATCGTTATTATTTACAAAACAGGAACATAAGTCTGAATTTTACTGTAAAACAATAGTATTCTCACACACTATGTCTCGTTATCAATACCTGTTTCATTTTATACGATACAAATGTCTGTAATGTGAAATTAATAAATAAATAATAAATAAATAAATAAATAAATAAATAAATATATAAATAAATAAATAAGAAGGAAAGAAAAGAAAGACAAAATCAGTCTTTGGTAGTAAAGGTAAAGCAACTCCACACATCGTTCATATTTTGGTTGTTTGCGTGTTTGTGTATGATATTGTGTATAATATAAGTGTATATCATGTTTGGCTGTTTATGTAAAATGTTGCTTAAGGCGAGACGTACCCGTAATCTTCGTGTCTTGTGTTAATCCGCACTGGAGCGGAGAGATTGCTGTGACACTACGATACTTTGGCGCTACGTTTCGATAAAAAACAGAGTTTTTTCCGGGGTACACACTTGGAGATAGGTTCGGGTTAGAGAGAGACAGAATGGCCGGAGACAGCTTTGTATTGTGTCTTAGTATGATCAAGTTCAAAGCTAAAAAGGGAAACACAGAAACAAAAATCATAGTATGACAAAAATAACGAAACGTCGCAATAGAACAAAATTGATCACTGTATTAAACAACAATCTCAGATTAATTAAGAACGTATCGGCACACAAACTCACCAACATTGAAATCAAAGTACTTAGCAAAGGCTTAAAATTCATTCCCACACCAAATCGTCCTAACAGAATCCACCTGTTAGGGGACATAAAAAATACATTCGGAAAATGAGACTCCGATATATCATGAGACACAAACAGACCGTACAACACCCATTCAAAATGAACTCGAAATGGATCCCACATACAACCGAGAACACAAAACTAGAAAATTATTTGGAAGCGACAAAATTGGCTTTTGTTAACACACCTATTCGAAACACAAAAAACAACATGACACGTGCAGAACAAATAGCGTTGAAAACGCTATCAAAAACAAGAAGATAACCATCAAACCGTTTGATAAAGGACGGGGACAGCAATTTTAAACACTGATGATTACATAAGAGAATGCCAACGTCAAATTAACGATCAACAATACTACACAAAATTGGCAACAGATGACACAAAAAACATTAGAAGACATAGTACACAATCGCATAACAGAAATGCACAATGAAAAACACATTGACCATCACACATTTGAATCCAGTCAATAGAAAAATAAGAACACCACTTTGGTACCTTCTACCGAAAATACACAAAATTCCGCCACCAGAAGCTATGTTCGTAGGACGGCCAATCACAAGTGGATGCTCCAGTCCAACATTTCACATATGAGAATTCATTGACCATTTTCTCAAGCAAATCGTCAGGAAAGAACCGACATACATCAAAGACAACACACTTTATACGGAAAATTGAGACAATCAAAGTTCCAGCGAAAGCGACACTAGTAACACTGGATGTAAATTCCATGTACACTGAATGCACCACATGACGAGGTAATTGAATCAGTCGGCAGAGCATTAAATCAGGAAGATCATCAAACAATTACATAATCAAGCAACCACCAACGAAACACATGAAAGCTCTGCTAGAAATAATCTTAACAAACAACACATTTGAGTTCAACGATGAATTTTACTGGTAAATATGGGGATGCTCGATGGGATCCCCGTCTTTTCCAGAAATAGCAGATATTACATTTCACAAGACAGAAACGAGAATAATACAGAAACACAAACAACAAATATCGACCTGTTCAGGACGGTGTTTTTCTGATTTTCATCGGAACACAACACGTACTCAATGAATCCATATCAAACATCAACAAAATGAATCCTACTTTCAAATTTTCGTTTGAAAGCTCCTCTCAAGAAATCACATATTTAGACCTGACTATCTAAAAAGGTCGTCGATACAACAAAGAGAATATTCTCGACATCAAGACACACACAAAGCCAACAGATACATTCCAATTCTTACAAAGAAACTCATGCCATCCGGCAGCAACATTCAAAGGTCTGATCAAAGGTGAAACATTACGATACATCAGAACATGTAACAACGAAACCGATTTTACACAGAAAGTCACACAATTTAGTGAAAAATTACAAGACCGACAATACAAAAAAATGAAATAGAACGCATTATCGAAGAGACAGATCATAAAAGCAGAAAAAGAAAGAAGTAACGCCACCAACAATACAGTAGTCTTCATAACAACATATAGCCCGTACGTAGAAGCGACAAAAATCAAGCAAGCCCTGACAGAAAACTGGTGTGAACGTGAAAAAGACGAAACACAAAAAAACTGTTCAAAAGCCAACAATAATTGCATATAGAAGGAACAGAAATATAGGCGACACACTTATAAGCGCCAGACTTCACAAAAACTACAATAGCTCAAACTCAGGTTCACACGAACCTACACAAACACAACGAGATCAAACAGTAGACATTCTAGCTTTCCTACTTGAAACAACAAACGTAAGCGGAAGAACATATTACCAAATAAAAACAATCAACCATTCAACACGTCTCACCAATCAAAAATGAATTTTAAGCGACTAATGGATAAAATTCTGTTTTCGAAACGTAGCGCCAAAGGATTGTAGTGTCACAGCAATCTCTCCGCTCCAGTGCGGATTAACACAAGACACGTAGATTACGGGAACGTCTCGCCATGGCTAAGCAACATCTTACATAAAACAGAAAACATGATAAACACTATATTATACACAATATCATACACAAAACGCAAACAACCCAAATATGAACGATATTTGGAGTTGCTTTCCCTTTACTACAAATACTATTAAATTCCCGTGTGATCTGTACACCTTCCAGGAGACTTCAAACCCCATCTTCCTTGGCTCGGCTCTCCTGCACTGGCACACCCTGTCAATTCAGGCGAGGCTGTTTATCTATATTGGGGTTAAATAAACAGGATTTGGGAAACTGGTAATTTTACAATTACCAGCTAGTATTGAACCCCATGTTAAGTTTCAAAACTTTGGTGACAACCAGTGTACCCTGGTAAGACAATATCACCACACTAGATATAAACTAGACTTCAAACCAGGTTAACTGTGTTTGATATGAATAAACTGCCCCTTTTTATAGGATGAATGTTCTGAACAATGCGTAAGTTCAGCCGGTGGCTTTTAATTTGAAATAGGGAATAGGTTATTGGCAAATTAACAACCAAAACAAAATGGATACATATTCTGTATTAGTTATACTGAGATTGCTTTCAATTTTATTTATATATTTCACACCATATACGTTAGCATCTTGCAAAATTAGACAAGTATTGATTGGAAGGTGAAGTGTGTGTGTACCATTGTTTTACCCTGAAATTCAGACTTGTGTGCCTGTTTAATTAATAACTCAATTGGAAATGCCCTAAAAATGTTGGAAATTAGAAGAGAATGTACAATTTATAAGAAAATAAAAAAATTGTCCAAATCGGACTGATATCGCGCAATATGTGGTCATAAGTGTTGATTCCATAATACCAGGGCGGCCATTTTGGATTTATGCAAATCAGGCATTGTTCCACTCCTTGTGTATTTATCATTAATTAATTAATTAACTTATTTATTTATTTATTTATTTATTTATTTATTTATTTATTTAAAATTACAGACATTTGCACCTTATAAAATCATGAAACAAGTATTGATTAGAAGACATAGTGTGTGAGAATACCATTGTTTTACCGTAAAATTCAGACTTATGTTCCTGTTTTGTAAATAAAAACAATGGAATTATCGTAAACATGTCTAAAATATGATGAAAATGTACAAGGTACATGGAAATTAAACAAATTATCAAAATCGGACCAATATTAGGCAATAAGTGGCCAAAAGTATTGAACCTTTAATACCGGGATGGCCATTTAAGATTTATGCAAATTAGGCATTTTCCACACCTTGGATTTTGGAAGACTTTTGATATGTTTTTCTATGGGGTTTATTTAAGTGTGTTGTGAAAAATAAATTCTGTTGCAACTTGTGATGGGTCATTTCATATATTGACCGAACTATAAGACGAGTAAGCCAATGCACTGACAACATTCCTTCATCAAAGTCTTTGCACCACTGTTCCTATGTTATTGTAACTGAGATCTAGGTACTCAAGGTTCAGGCATTTTAACCCTTGTTCAAAAGATTTAAAGTCCTTATCAACCCAGACTTTGTCTTTAACAAAGCACCTATTTGTTTTGTCACTTGTATGACATCGGCAAAAGATTGGACAGGTAACTCATCCAAATCAAAGTCTATACCCTCAATTGATGACCCACTTAATTGATCTTGAATGTAAGGAAAAATGGCCGGTAGGTAATGTAAATTATGGGCAACGTTGATGAACGGTTGGCTAGCATGTTTCTGTTGTATATTAAGTAGAACCTTTACTCCTTTTATGTCAATGTTAGTTTTGCTAAAATTTACATACTGAAGTCTCTTCAGTAACAGTAATGACTTTAGAACATCTTCAACTCTTTGATTGTCAATATTACTGCCACTAATATCAAAATGTCTCAAATTAGTTATATACCTTAAAAAGTCCTCCCCATGCACCGCGATTTTGAATCCTGGTATCTTTTTTCTTTGAGTTCATTGAGATATGGAGGACTTGCAGACATAGCGCGTGATGTTGATTTCTTGGTAAGCTTATGTTAATGAATGAAACCTATTCACACGAATTTTATCGAATTCATGCGCAAGGCGTAATAAAGTAAAGCCTCAAAATTTCAAATTTTTCGTAAGTATTAGTAAAGTTCTGGGCATGGGCATATGATAAATCAATTATGTAATCAATAAAGCACACCAAGAGACGGTATGCCACGATATTTGACCAGTTCCCGACAAATATACACGAGCGATAGCGAGTGCATAAGCTTATGTAAAGTGAACCGGTCAAAATCTCGTGGTAGGCCTATACCGTCGCTGGGTGCGATTTATTACTATAATATAATAACAGTATATTGAAAGTCTGGCATGGAATGTCAAATAATAATTTTTGCTCTAGCCGAGAGCTCTGGCGTGTGCCTGCCGTGGTATTTTGCTAATATACCACGGTTCTTTTCACGACTCGACCAATCAGATCGCTGTATTTGCGCCATCAATATACTCGTATGATATGATACCAAATAAGCTTATCACCTCTTCCTTGCGTCGTATTAGCATTCGTGTCATTTGTGACGCTACAAACACACGACTTCTTCTGGTGTCTGACACAGCACAAATGACATTCACGGTGATACAACACAGGAACAGGTGACATTTGGTATTATATCATACCAGTATCTTGATGGTGCAAATACAGCGATCTGATTGTCGAGGCGCAAAAAAGAACCGTTGTATATTGGCTATATACCACGGCTTGCATACGCTCGAGCTCTCATCTTCGGCGAAAATCCGTTTATGACGATCCACGCCAGAATTCCAATATACTGTTATGATATAATAGCAATAAATCACATCCAGCGACGATATACCACTCGATTTTGACCAGGTCACTTCACATATACACTCGCTATTGCTCGTGAATATATGTCGTGAACTGGTCAAAATCTTGTGTTATACCGTCGCTGGGTGTGCTTTATTGCTTAATTAACCTCTCATTGTAAAACAAACAAATTATTTCAACGTGTGATTTTCGATTGACAATGTCTTCATGAGAAAAACGACTGATAGATCAAAAAAGGGATTACAAATTGTTTATTAAATGCCATGGCAGTGAGTGTTTCTAACATTATCTGTACAATAAAACTGTTTGAGCAACTTCTAGCAGCAATCTCAAGCATAAAAATTCAATTACTTAGTTACAATAGCGAGCACAATTCTCTTTTCAAAATGTCGTGCCATAGCGTGTTGATAGCCTTAGGTGTGTGATGTAAGTGATTCAGTAACTTAAAGAACAGCAAACATCTCTTCAATAGTGATAATAACAATTATGTTGATTTAATGCTATGGCAGTGTTAATGAACTTTACTTTACAATGTGACTGCTACTGTACAACAACGTTAAAATTCGAGTGAAAGCCAAAAGATAAAAATTAAATTACTTGATCAGAATAGTGATTGCAATTCTTTTGATTAAATGCCAGCGCTGTGTACCTAACCTTGACTGTATTATGTAAATATTTCAGTAGTATTCAAACTTACAGCAGCAAATCTGCAGAATAGCAATTTGATTACATGCTCATAATAGTGGTGACAAATCTATCAATACCATGGCAGTCTTTCGAAAAACATATCGTGAATGTTTAAGTAATTTTCAAAATCACAGAGGCAATCACAAGCAGAGAAATATGTTCCTTTATCGTAGCAGTGATTAAATTATAGTAACTAAAATAACAAGGTAGTGCTTTGCATTAACGTGTTTACAACCATTGAATTATTTCTTCTGTGTTGACAATGTGTAAAACCAGTGCCTTTTGAAACATAAGTACAATGACACATTACAAACGTATACATAACACGAATTCATGTATTCAAAAAGTGCTACATAGAAAGTAAAGGGAAAACAACTTACGGTATTGATTCGGTACATTTCAAATATGATCACATTTAACAAATACAAGAGGCGTTCTTGCAGTAATGTCAGGAGCTAGTATCCATCAAATACATTTAATAAATGAACCGAAAGCCAATTACGACTCACAAAGAGAATCCTGGATTGTACAAGCCGATACATTAACATTTTACAGTCCTCACCATATCAAAATCGGAAGAAATATAAAAACTCACAGTATTCAATACTCAGAGATATTACTTTGGCACATTGTTTAGGTTTTTTCCATTCTGCTAGTTACTTAAAGGGACATTAGCTGTAACTTTTTGATTATTTTTTCACTACTCTGTTTCAATGTATCAACTACAGAATTTTACTTTTATCCGATCATCATGACCCATGCCCGGTGTCCTGCTTGCCAACACGCCCTGGTATATGTGAAATGACCATCGTTATTGTTGATAAATGTATTCTAGTCCGTACCTGAATACAAAATTTAAACAATAACAATGCAGGTTATACTAATAGAGGGTATTGTTATGAGCTAAATATTAGGAATTTCTCCATGGTTCAGGGTTTCAAACCTGAAACTGCAGATGATACACAGAACAAACAAAAAATTACCAAAGTTACAGCTAACGAATCTTTAAACGTGCAAGTTTATGTCACACGTGTTCTTCCGAGTATCGCACTACGGGACCTGACAAATTTGAATGATATTTGAATAAAAAAAATCAACAGCATTCAAGTTTGTAAAACTACATTGTCATTTTGCCATACGATTTTAGCGTCCGTTTCTGTTTTGGGTGTTGTCTACCATCAATAGCCTGTCTGTTTACTAATTGAAAGCCTCTAATTTCTGGGGCAGTGATCTGTCCACGCAAAGAACAGTCTTGGTTATGTTATCTTACAAATGAGTGATACATCTTTCAGAGTAACGAGAGGTATACCTTTGTCATGTTTTTCTAACCAATAGCTATAATGTCTGGGTTATCAACCAATTTTATTATGATTGAAGGAGAAAATGTATGCAATGCATATTCAATGTAAACAACTGAGAATTTATGCTATAAATACATTCTTGGTTACAATGATAAGTACGCTTTACAGAATCTTCATGTTTTACATATAAAAACACATGATGCTATCACTCCATTAAAACTTAAATCTCTACTTTGTTCAAATCTTCTTGAAGCTTTGCGTAGCGAAATTCCTACACAAATTTAATCTACTCTGTGTGCTTTAAACAATGGTTATAACAACCCGTGCGTATATTCAGCAACGGATCATTACCAAAACTTCATTTACAGCTTTTGGCAGAAGAGTAGTGCAAACTTCCTGATTGGGTTATTAGCTGGCTGAAAGTAGGATATGCAGACTCTTTTAATGGAATGGTAGTGAATGCTTAAAAGACATGAAATATACACTAAAATACTTCTCTTAGTCCTCCTACTGTCTTATATACATACCTAAAAACATAAATATTTAAGAACGCTAATATACCAAATAAGTATTATTTGTCAATAATATATTTCAAATACAGGTTTATCAACGTCTATTGGCTCTTTTCATAATATTTGCGAAGGAACGGCCCTTCAACAAGGACTCTGTATAAACTGAAGGACTGGCAGTGAACTCAAATCAATAGTATAAGACAAAAACTCTGACCAAAAATGTGATCATGGAATTTCAAATTCTCTCATCTTCTGACAAATCGTAATTAAATCATCGTATTGGCCAAACATGAATGTTTTAAGAGTAGCAATTTAGGAGAAGAATTCATAAAAGTTAGTTGAGGTCGCCGCACGACCATGGACTTAAAACCTGTCTGAATATTTGCACATTGCTGACAGTGGAGCTAAAATGTTTGTTTTGGGAGGTACAGTATGCGTATCGCATAACTAATCGCATTACTTCGCATTTGCCTCGCATCATCATCTCATCCGCGTTGCATCGTCTATGATCGCATCGCCGAACGGTCGCATCGGCATCACATTACACATGGATCACGTCAATCGCATACTCGTACTAGCGTAGGTATTAATCACTTCCACATCGCATCGCCTACATTTCGCATCGCTGTTTTGTCGCGTCAGCTTGCATCACGATCGCTGTATCGCATCGTGCTCGCATCAGAATCGCATCATACATGGATTGTATAACAATCGCATACGCGGCACATCTCATACGCACCTATCGTTGCTCGTAAAATCGCATCAATGCTCTGAATGTGCATCATTATATAGGGACAGATCAAACATACTCGATGTAAAGAAATAATCGGATCTTACATAAACAAACATTCCAAATAGTTTCTTTTCTAAATTTAATCGTGGTAAAATCTAATAATTTGCGTCTTGTTATCATATTCAAATGAAATATTTGAGGCCAACTTTAACATTTTAGTCTATAGGTGTAAAATAACATTGCTTTGATTAAAATGATACAATTTTGAATGAAAAAAACTGGTTATATGATAGAATCGTGCGTGGTGCTATTTCCATGCATGTGTACTTTGTTATGAAATGATTGAATTACACTTGAACGCTGTGCTATGGTTTCAATTCAATGTCAACTTGATCAGCATATGATATCAAACATAAAAAATGCTACAACATAGTACAAAGATGAAAAGGTCAGTTACGAAAAATATGCAATGACAATCTGGTCGTAAGTATAATTTTCGCTAACAATACAACTCAATTTCGATAAAAAGATTATCTGCACATAACATAAATCCAAGGGCAATATATTTAA
Organism: Ptychodera flava; assembly: GCF_041260155.1. NCBI lineage: Eukaryota > Metazoa > Hemichordata > Enteropneusta > Ptychoderidae > Ptychodera > Ptychodera flava. The sequence goes on from NW_027248411.1 coordinate 11,002, forward strand.
CCAAGGAAACAAAAATTAACGCAATCTCTGCCGATTTGTTCCGACATCGTGCATACAAGTGATGCAGTACAACGAGTAATAATAACTTCTGTGAAGCAATTTGAAAGGTATGCTTTCCTCACAAGGAATATCTTGGGCAAACTTATTGGGACATCGTATGGCGACGGAAACGTTATTGCTTTTTGCAAGTTATATATTAATATACAACGGTCAATAATTATATTTTTTGTAATAAAAAGTGACTTTGGCAAATTTGCCTTGACATAGAAAATTAGATATGAATAACCTATATGTCCATAGATGTCGGTTTAGGATGCATTCGTAAACACCTCTGGAGGAAGGAGGAGGCCCTAAAAAGAGTTCTCAGATTTTTTTCGAAACCCCTCACAGCTTGCAATGTGTTCTTGAGTCCACCTTCTGACTTGCAAATGAAGTCCCCCTCAAAGGAAGGCAACATATGGCCGATAAAGTCACACAGTGCTTCGTTCCAAAATAACAAATGATAATGCATGGGAGGCTATTGGATAAACCACTAATAATTTCCTATAAGTACAAGCTATATCGTTACACTTAATGTGTATGATAATTCATGTAAATGTACTTTGCTTGAAGTGGCAGGAAAAAAGTGCATGTGGGTACATACAATGTGATTGTTTGATTTCATGGATGATGTTGATCAACAATACATGTGTTACGTGGCTTGTTTGAGATGCGGGTAGCTAGTCGGCTTTGATACGTATATGCTGGGGTAGACGTATAAGAGACGGCAACGGGTACACAGAAATACTCTATGTCGTAGTAATTTAATTCAGCTGAGTAACACAGGTTGCATGATAACACTTCTATGACCTACACTAGTCGTCAGGGTCACGTTGAACGTCGTCTCGGGGTGTCGCTGGTAACGTCCCCAAACGCGGTCCATCCACAGAGGGACCGTGTCCCAAAGGTCTCCTAAGGGACCGTTCAATTTTTACGGCCGGGGGCGGCAAAATCCAGGGGGGGGGTCATCGTAATTGTGGAATCCGCGAAGGGGGGGGGGCATCGCTTTTTCACTGGTAGGAAAGGGGGGGGTCACCACATTTTCAAAAACATACTACCTACAATAAAGTTCACTTTATGCCATGGCAATAATCGACCCTCCTTACCGGCAACAAGATTTTGCCTCCCCTCCCGGGCCGGTAAAATATGAACGGTCCCTAAAACGGTGTCTGGCGTTCTCCGTCTAACACACCAAGATGCATAGTTTATATTAAGTGGAAATCTGCGGAGTCATGGGTCTATAATTAACTAAGAACAATCGGCAAAGTCAAATCGCTCTCGGTTAAGTACAATGTCAAACAGGGGTTAAAGGTCGTCGAGGCATTGATAATGATTTAAGGAGTTGAAACAATAAAAGGTCACGAAAACGAACACGGGTTACTGTATGTCGTTACAGTTAATATCACAGGTTAAATTCAAAGCATTTGTCAATCTATGTCACGCATGGTAGTCTACAAGAAAACTATGAGGGCGTATTTTGCAATATAATATTTCAGTGATTTTTGCCGACTTTTGCTCAGTTGAAAGTTTGGATGAGATCGCCGCCCATGAGGAGACGCGCCAGGTGCCTCCTGAGCTATTTCTAGCGACTATGCAGGTGAACTTCTGATGTGTCGATCGATGCATCTAAAAGACTTGAAATATAGTTCTCAGTCATTGAAACGGGACAAGTGGCTCTGGTGATAGATGTTAACAAATCTTTTCCAGTGTAGTTAACGTATCGTAACTCATTTCCGTTTGTTATCGAGGAAAGGCCTTGTAGTTTAGTATAGTAAAGTAGTGAGCGTCGATTCAGATCAGCTGCTAAGGATTTTCATGCGTGTTTGAAGATGTATGCCAAAGTTTTCAAGGCGTAGCCTTGTTGTAAGAGATAGTTGATTTTCATGATTCATTAAAGAGTTTGACTCGCAGACAACTGCACATTTTCTGTGTCTGTCTCATTGATATTTCTTTCAAGCTTTTTACAACAGTGAACGTTGTGGTCGAGTAAACTGTAGATGTATACTCTCCTTTAGTTCAACAGGGTTCCTTTACACTGGCTACATCTATAAGGACAAGAAATTAGATGTTGAAATTTTGTCGAAATGTTGATCCACTGTACATGGATGTATATGCCAAAACTGTGATTAATTTTTTTTCCAATTTTCAAACCTGCGATATTTGTGCATATATGGACCCTAATTGACAGACCTGTACTTGATTAGTAGGGGGCGGTTACATGTTCATGTATGTACAAGAAATTGACGTTGGAATTTCGCAGAAAATGTTGATCCACGAAACATTGTAATCAATGAGGAAAGTATGAGTAATCTATGTATTGATGCACTCTTGATTATTGATAGTTATGTACTTGATTACACCGAGCAGTTTCGAGTCCCTGTATGTGCATTAAATTTACTTTTATATTTAAACGGATTGGTGATCCACTATACATTGTAATCTATGAGGAAACTATGAATATTTTTTATAATACAAAGCCAGCTAAATCTGTGTATTTATAAACGTTTGATAATTGCTATTAATAGACTAAGGTGGTTACAAATGAATATGTAGGCAAGACGTTTAATTCTGGAATTTCGATGAAAATTTTGATTTATGGGCTATAAGGAATGTACAAACAATGCATGGCTTATCATCTCGAAAACGGAATTGTTATTCAAAGGTTGATTGACCCGGAGCTTCGAGTTATTATTGATGGCATTATGCACTATTCTAAATAGTTTGTATTCTGCCAAAGTTCTCGAAAAATAAAAATATACATATGGCAACATGAATGTTTGACAATTATAGACCTAAGTATTGTCAATGGGAAAATGTTATTAAATACGTTATCTCCCAAATTGTAGGGGTGACAAAGTCGGCCATTTTCTACACATTTTTCGAGAGCGAAATTCCTTAGTCAAAACAATATTCGACCCAATAGTGACCATAGATGGCTTCATGGATATATAAAAGCGCCTTCTTACTCTTTACAGCAATGTTCAATGTTTGCCTGGGCGTCCAGGCGATTTGAATTAACAGCCATATAGTTGAACCCCATCACATAATGAATTAATGCTCACACTACTTCAGAGTGTAATCTCATACAACCTTCAGTACAATGGATAACGAGGAGCACACGACAAAATGAACTACAGTGAAAACAGTGAAACTGAAAAGGGACTTTGCTCGTAAGCTTAACTATCGAATGACATGGACTGTGAAACAGAAATACACATAGACCCAATTGTTCTATGATAAAACTAAAACCATGTAAGATTGCTACCGTGTGTTCGTGATTGATAGTGAAACAGTTACAGAGTCATACATTTTCTTGATTTTATGGTGAGCAAATCTTGATCATAAACCTGCATCTTCGTAGACTTTTATTTGGGGATTTTTCTGCCATTCCATGTTTTTTTTCAAACATGGCATGATCCAATGATCGAACATTGAATCATCGCACCCGGAGGTGCGAATGAACGTCGGTGACATCGTGGAACGCCGAGTACAACCAATGTAGGTTACCTCTTGACAAACAAAATTTGTGCGAATGTTATTGAACGGGGGATTTCTCTGTGCCTAATGTAACTATTTGTTAGTTTAATGGTATAACGAACTACAAGTGAGTACATGAATGGCAATGACCGCGACTTTAAATAGTAGCACTCGCCCTTGTCTTCCGGTCACTCGCATCGCTTGGCAGTTTTTGCAGTGTTTTTGCTGCGCTGACTGATAGTGGTTTGCCCGACCGCTAAACCAAAACAAATAGCCGCTTATAGGAAATCGGCCTTGATCACTAATTGTTGTGAATGCCGTAAAAGTCATGCCACGAACAGGAACACATAGTTTGAACCTTTATCTTAGACTTGCCACATGTCGACTGGCTTTCCTCGGCAGCTGAGTTACTGTAGCTGGTCAACAAAGGCGTTCGCCGCACGACTACGCAACAGCCTGCCATTAGTGCATCAGTCTGCTGATGCTTTAGTTTTTCAGTTTTGATACCTAGGCCCTATATGCACTCAGATTTGGAGCAAGTCTATCTTTATCTGCCGGTACAGCTGAAAACCACAAGGCTGATTCCACTGATGACCGCAGCATTGCCATTGACAGCTACGAGGCGCCAAATGTAAAAAAAATTAATTTACATAATCAAGCTTTATTTTAGAGATAGAAAAGGTGGAAAATGCATATAGAGAGAGGTTATATATATACATACATACATATATATATATATATATATATATATATATATATATATTATATATATATATATGTGTGTGTGTGTGTGTGTGTGTGTGTGTGTGTGCGTGTGTATACACACACATACAGATACATTGCCCCACACATATGTTTACGTATGCATACATATATACATACATACATATAGAAAAAAAACGCGCACGCATATAGCGTATTCATTCATACATGTAGAATACATACATACACACATACATAATAAGTACGCACATACATACATACATACATACATACATACATACATACATACATACATACATACATACATACATACATACATACATACATACATACACACACACACACACACACACATACATACATACATACATACATACATACATACATACATACATACATACATACATACATACATACATACATACATACATACATACATACATACATACATACATACATACATACATACATACTTACAATGACTATAGAGCCTGGAAGAGGGTCGAAATTTACATGGAGCCTCGCTGCAAAAAGTTATATACGGACCTCGTTCTGACTTACTGATTCAGCTGCAAAATTTTATATACATAGAACCTCGTTCTGACTTACTGATAGAGCTGCAAAATTTTATATACATAGGACCTCGTTCTGACTTAGTGATATAGCTGCAAAAAATTATATATAAGACCTCGTTCCTGACTTACTGATAGAGATGCAAAATTTTATATACAGAGACCTCGCTCTAACTTACTGATACAGCCACAACGTTATAAATATATATAGGAACTTGTTCTGGCTGACTGATACAGCCGCAAAACGATGCTGTGCGTTCCCGGCGTTGAAGGTGCTGGACGGGTGGTGGTAGGCGTCTCAGCGCCATGCCGGAAAACACAGTATCGTACGCAGGGCCATGGAGCTAAGAAGGTACCATGGCAGGGCTAAGAATGACCCAGGCTAGGTGCAATTATTGTAGCCCATATGCCGTGCGCTGGCTTTTCTGACCTGTTTTCTTTGCAGCGCTGGCCTGTAGCGGCTGCTGCTTCACAGCAACACGTTAGGAAAAGACCGCGCACAGCCCGGCCGGCCGTGAGCTGCCTTTTTTGCGGCTAGACCCTGGCAAGACTAAAGCTATACACGCATAGTGTATTCAAGTGCATTTGAACTTTCTGTTTATTTTGTGCTAGTCGACAACAATGACCGTAGATTGCTATCACGAGAGATCACCACTGATCTGGGCTGTTCGTAGAAGAAAGGACATGCGCTAGGCGTCGACCACACAGTGCTCGTTCACTGCAGGTCACTGCAGTCGGCTGTGCAACCTACTTTCGCGGTCTACAGAGTTAAGAGAATAAAGACAAAAATTTAATTCGGAAATTTTGGTGCAATAAACCCATGCACTATGATGGATGAAGGCAAATTTGTGTAACAAGACAGCAATTCTTGGTCTTGGGCTTTCCTCGGGGCATTCGACGCAAGGAGAATGGCGGTACACAGAGCATGGTGCTTGGTTGTGCTTTACGAGAATTAGAAATGATCAGACATTCCAATGCACCAGTCAATCAGCGACACTCAGCCGATAGAGTATATGAGATTCATTGAACATGGCATGGAGGTAGAAAGAGATCTCTTGCGACCTCCATGCCGTCTTCAATGAATCTCATATACTCTGTCGGTTGAGCGTCGCTGATTTACTGATTTTTTGAGTGTCTGATCATCTCTAATTCTCGTAAACACAACCGTTGTATTAGGGACTGGTCAGTTTCTTAGCGCCAAGGGGGCGTGATTATTTTTTGCTTACGTCAAAAGTGGCTGAACCACACCCATTCCAACTTTCGAAAACAGGGTGACCCCCTGTGTGAAACAAAGGTTAACAAAAGATGGAATATAAATTGAATAATTCAGTGTATATATATATACATATATATATATATATATATATATATATATATACACAAAATGTATACAATGTGCCCTCCCGGTTATCACCATAATGGCTTTATGGCAACCTCTGAACTTTGGCACAGAGCGTACGGTTACACATTGTCGAAGATTGAAAATATGGACTCACCAGAGTGCTCGAACGGCAACACGTACCATGAGCGAAGCATAGTGCCAACAGTGAACGCCCCTTATATTACGCAAGAGGCTGCCCAACAATCTCAGAGTGCTCTAACTGCTAAGCAGTGAGCGAAATATACACAAAATGTATACAATGTGCCCTCCCGGTTATCACCATAATGGCTTTATGGCAACCTCTGAACTTGGGCACAGAGAGTACGGTTACACATTGTTGAAGATTGAAAATATGGACTCACCAGAGTGCTCTAACGGCAACACGTACCATGAGCGAAGCATGGTGCCAACAGTGAACGCCCTTATATTACGCAAGAGCTGTATATTCAAACTCTCTTTATGAGCATAAGCAGATGTCCAGAACTATTGTAAGGGAAATGTGATTGAAATAATGGTGCATGATGCTTTCTAATACTAAATTCTCATCGGGAACTTGCCATGCTTTCATATGAAGAGCATGCTGAAAAATATGTTTGATATTTTAAAGAGTGCGCCGAAAAATTTGAAACATACAGATATCTCAAAATATATATGTCAAATATATAAAGTTTTGCACTAGTACAGGGCTCTAAAATATGTCTTATTGTACTTGGGCCTCAGCCCAAGTACATTTGTTTTCATTCCGTGGGAAAAAACTCTGTAAGGTATAACCATTCCTGGCTGAGACCAGGGAGGGCAAAATGTCTTGGCTTCATCTTTCTTGGCATAATAAATGGCGTAATGATGTTAACTGAATGGAAGTGCTGCTCTCAGCCAGTCTTGAATAAGTGAGATGTGAATATTAATGCTTCTCTATCTGAGTTTTTGCCACAAAATCTTCTGAATATAATCAAAATGTGCATCGAAATGCAACAATTAATGCACCCTCCGTTTCCCAGGCGATGGCACGACCCTTGCTACACCCACTGGACAGCCAAAGTGGGAGGGGTAATTTCAGTTTGGTCGAACAAGAGGGCTCGAGACCAGAATTTAACATTTAAACTTGAAACATGTTTAATCGCTGACAAGATGTGGACTAGTGTTAATCAAAGTAAAAGTGTGAAAAGGAAAGGTTTTATATCCCGGACACAATGAAAAACATTACGACTGGAAACTGTACCCCCAGTTGAGAATAGTAATGCCCACAGCGATGGAGAACACTTATCCTTGAGCTGAGAAACCAGACCATCATTTCGAAATAGAGCTGCAGATTCGAGAAGCTCGTTCAAAATAGCTAGGTACACCCATAAAGGGGTGGTTTCGAGTTTTGAGGGCAAATTTCGCCTCCTTCATATAGAAATCGTACGTTTGTTTTTCCAGGAGAACACACCATTTGACACAAAATTTGCATGTAAGGGGTCGCCAGTAAGCACGTGGTCAAATCTGGCATAAGAAACAATATGAAATGTTGGGTAAAGCCAGTCCAAAATAAACTGATTTGAACTTTTGTGTTTTGTAATTTATACCACTGCAGTAACATTACCTTTTTTTGACAACATCACACAATGTAATACGTTTGAAACTGAATACTCCGACGTATTCTGTGTCTCCTTTGCTAAAAAAACGTATGCCGATTACCATGTAAGGAGATGATGACGTCAAGACAGATTTGTAGTGCGTTTGGTCCTGGATGGTGCACGAAGTTTTGTCAAGGTAGCTTGTGTATTTATTTCCTAAATGGGAGAGATTAGGGTCGATCTAAACGAAGGCCGAAGAATGTTATGATCCTCTAAGCGAGCTGAACTCTAACGCGAATGGTTGGATAATTTGGAGGATGTCTAGAATGATCTCGTCTCATTAAGATTATTTGGCGGTCAGTATTGAATTTCAACTGCGTCACAAGTTTGCGAAATGAGTATTCCGTCGAACGGTCAACGAACGATATTTTAGAAATCTGGAGACATGGCACATCGCATTTTTATTTTAGTATTTTATATTTTACAAAAGATTTAAGAAGCAATGATTTTGTCGAAAATTCTGAAAAAAATATAGGAAGATTTGATCGCGAACACATTTTCACTTGGGGGTCAACTAGCCCTGCGTACGATGCTGTGTGTTCCGCTACAGCTAATCGCCCGCTCACCACAGCCTGCAAAGACCCGTACGTAGGGTCGGTGACTTCAAATCTATTTTGGGACTTGACGTAAAAAGCCAAATTACTGCCGAAATTCAGCGTTCTTGGGCCCAAGTCGTATCCCAGCGTACCTCAGCTACTCGATCGCTTCCAAAAATGACAGTCTTTATTCACTTCTCGTAAATAACCGTCGATGTCGGCAACTCTCTCGCTAGCCCTGCGTACGATGCTGTGTGTTAGCTGTAGCACATAGCATCGTACGCAGGGCTAGGGGTCAACATGGGGTCGCCATGTTGCCTCAAAACTTATTTCTGTCTGCACTCAAAACTCAAAAATGTCGGATATGAACCTGAAAAATCGATGCAATTTTGTCAAACTTCGGCGAAATTTCAGCCTATAGAAAAATTTCATCTAGGTAAGGTAAATTTACTGAAATTTGATCGACAAATAATCCTGAGCTTGAACGTGACAGCTCGCCTTCTCCGGGAAGTCAAGCATCCAGCTGCCCATACACAGTTGCCCATATGGCCAGGTTTATGAGATTGTTTTCAAGCGACGGCGGCAGACCGTACGGGGCTCTGGATATGAACCTACCGCCGGTGTAGCTGTAATAACTGTTGCGTTGTTTTTAGTGCCCACGGACGAAGTCCTGGGGGAGTTATAGGTTTGGTCATGTCAGTCCGTCCGTCTGTCCGTTCACGCAGATATCTCAGACATGCCCTGGTCAATTTCCTTCAAACTTTGCACAAGAATAGTACCCAACTCCATACAGATGCACGTCGATTTGTTTCATATTGCAATCAAATTTGGCCGTGTACGAGGACTTTTTAGTTTTCACCTCCATAGACTCCCATGTATAAGGCAAAGAAAAATAAAAATTTAGTTTCTCATCGTATTCATATTGCCTAAAGGATGCAGTGACACAGTTTTTTGTCCCCACAGATAAAGTCCAGGGGGCTTATAGATTGGGTCATATCCGTCCGTGAGTCCATCAGTGAGTCCATCGGTTCACGCAGATATCTCAGACATTGTGACAAAATATCATGTGACTTTGGTGACCTTTGACCTCAAATACACATTATTGTCCATAACTCAGTAACCACAAGTGCTAAACCTTTCATATTTGGTATGATGGGACACCTTATGACGCCACATATTGTACCCCATTAATTATGCGCATATCTAATTTTGAGCGAGCCAATAGAGCTAGAGGTCTGATTTTTGGTATATAAGGGATAAGTTAACAAAATAATTTGTTTGACAAAACGTCACGTGACCTCAATGACCTTTGACCTCAAATATACATATTTGTCCACAACTCAGTAACCACAAGTGCTACACCCTTCATATTTGTATGATAGGACACCTTATGACACCACATATTTACCTCATTAATTATGCGCATATCTTATTTTGAGCGAGCCAATAGAGCTAGAGGTCTGATTTTTGGTATATAGGAATAACTTAGCAATACAATTATTATGACAAAATGTGACGTGACCTCAATGACCTTTGACCTCATATATATATATTGTCCACAACTCAGTAACCACTAGTGCTACATCCTTCATATTTGGTATGATAGACACCTTAGACACCACATATTGTACCTCATTAATTATGCGCATATCTAATTTTGAGCGAGCCAATAGAGCTAGAGGTCTGATTTTTGGAATAGAGAAAAACTTAGCAATACAATTATTTTGACAAAATGTCACGTGACCTCAATGACCTTTGACCTCAAATATATATATTTGTCCACAACTCAGTAACCACAAGTGCTACATCCTCATATTTGGTATGATGGGACACCTTATGACACCACATATTGTACCTCATTAATTATGCACATATCTAATTCTGAGCAAGCCAATAGAGCTGGATGTCCGATTTTTGGTTGTATAGGGATAACTATAGGGTAATAATCTAAATATGCCCATCTAAATATTAGACATCTACCATCGAGAACAAAAGAAATTTGCTGTAATTTGAATATTAAGGAGTTTAAGCAATTTCCACTATAAATAAAGAACCCCTGCCTCAAACTCCACAAAAGTTGCTAGACATATTTTGCCGTTGTCATGCCATTGCTTCGTTTAATAACCAGTTAATCAAATGCCTAATTGACAGGAGGAAATTCAAGACCATATTTGAATAGTAGTATATATTGTCCTCAAAATTACTCTATCACGGCCCAAGTACTCATTGCCTTCAGCAATACTGCCTTGTTATTATTGAAGTTAAGCGCCCAAAGGGCGCGCCGAAAAATGCAACTCAATGCTGAAATTTGTGGCTGGCACAATGCATTTTATGCAAGTATGAGCCCTTGTTGAACTTGAAAAACACACTGATCCCCTATTGGGCATTTCAAAAACATGGTGACCCCCATCACCAAAGTCAAAAAAAGGATGATCCCCCATAATCCACCGGCCCTCTGGCTGAAGCAACTGACCAGTCCTTAGCTACATGCTCGCGTGTACCTCCCATGCTCCTTGTGTCAAATGCCCAAAGGAAAGTCCAAGACCAAGAATTCTGTCTTTTTACTCAAATTTATCTTCATCCATCATTGTGCATGGGTTTATTGCACCAAGATTCAGTATTGAATTTTGTCTTTATTTTCGTAACTGTGTAGACCGCGAAAGTTCGTTACACAGCTAACGGACTGCAGCGGTCTCAGTTAACGATCGCTGTATGGTTTACACCGTTGTATGGTTGAGGAGTAGCCCTGCGTACAGGTCTGTGTGTTCCCAGCGTTATACGGCCTCCACCACAGCCGTATAACGCCGGGAACACACAGACATGTACACAGGGCTAGGCTACGAGCACCCCATATCAGTGGTGATCTCACCTGATAGCAATACCACGATCATTGTTGTGGCTAGCTTACTAGATCAAAATAAACCGGAAAGTTCAAATGCACTTGAATAGCACAAGCGCCAGCACTATGCGTGTATTAGCTTTCGTCTTGCCAGGGTCTAGCCGCGTACGATACCGGGCAGAGTTCAATCACGCTTTCTGAGCACAAGCATCACTAGGTATTACACTTAATCCAAGATGAGTCTGTATGTAAAATTTTCCCACCGAGTCTGTGTATAAAACTTCCCAGCATGCTGTGTCTCAGAACACGTTGTTATGTAAAATTTTCCATCGAGTCTTTGTATAAAACTTCTCAGCTATAGCTCTCTTCAGAACGAGTCTGATATGTAAAATTTTCCCACCGAGTCTGTGTATAAAACTTCCCAGCTATAGCTGTGCCCTCAGAACGAGACTGTATGTAAAATTTTGCTGTGTGTAGTTGTATCATCAGAACGACGCCCGATATACATAAACTTTTTGCTGCTGTGTTTGTGGAGAACCGTGATCAGAACGAGGTTCTATATGTAAGAAACTTACTCAGCTCAGCTTCGTCAGAACGAGGCTGGTATATATAAGATTTTGCAGCGCTGTCAGATACTGTAAACGTCAGCAGCTGCCTCGAAAACGAGGCTCAATGTAAAATCTTCGAGCTGTATCAAAGTCCGATGTATGTATGTATGTATGTATGTATGTATGTATGTATGTATGTATGTATGTATGTATGTATGTATGTATGTATGTATGTATATATATAATATTATGATATATATATATATATATATATATATATATATATATATATATATATATATATATATATATATATATATATATATATATATATATAACAGGTTCCAGATTAATTTTGGAATTTCTATCGCGTTACGGAAAAAGTACATCTCAGACTGTTTGAGTTTAAATACATTTTGTCCTCACTGTGGACATATCAAAACATGACCTTAACTTTAAAATGGCACTTTCGTTTTAAGATTAGGTCACGTTTAAAGTTGCTGTTTGGCAAATAAATTTGCTATTTTTTATTGTCAAATGGATGTTACAATATTTTTGCATGTCCCAACGATACTGTCTCAAACATGATATCATCGCCTTAACGGTCAAGATTTGGATAGGGTTTTGTATGCAATTCATAAAGTTGGCCTGAATACGGTTTGAAACTATGACGGGGTACCTAGATCATTGTACGGAGAAACATCATTGCGTACAAAGATTGACAGCTGATCATGAATAAATTAATCAGATAAAATTAAATGTGGATGCCGCGCTCTGATTTGGCTGATGCTGTTACAATTTTTACTCCCTACGAGTTTACGACATTGGCGGATAGCGCCTAAAACAGTGTTTTTCTTCCAGTATGTGAGACGATGTTAGGGACTGGTCGTAGTTTGTTCAGCCTCGCGCGCTCTGTACGTACGTGTGTAGTACACACACTTTAGAGCTTGAAGAAGCCGTCTGAGATAGCATTCTACATTTACACTATAAATCGGAAGAAAAAATGTTGACATTGCACTAAAACGGCCACCACTCAGACAATTTTGTAGCTGTGGAAACACAGCTATTGTTGGTGGATAGCGTGCCCGCTATGCGCACTGTAAAAATAGCGGACGCCAGACACGTCTTTACGCGTTCAAAATGTAGATGTCGGTGTTCAAATTTGAACGGCTAGTGTTCATAATGTTAACACTAGTGTTCATATTATTAACAATGATGTTCTAAACCGAACACGTAGTGTTAACAACCATCTCCTTCAAGTGTTCAAAAACTGAGCATTACAGAAATTTTACTATACTGTGAAAACAATTAGCAATCTTTATTGGTTTTACTTATATGGCTATATTAAATTTTACTACTGCCTCGCTGTTGGCAAACGTACACGGATTTTGATGTAACGAATTTCCCACTAAGTGAAAAATATCTCGGTCTAAATTGCTGAAGGTATGTTTTCCTAATGAGAATATGTAAAGTACTTTGGAATAGCTAAAATACGCGAAGAAACCTTTATTTCTTTCAGGGGCTGGTATACCATACACTATAGTTGTGAATACGCAGCGGTGTTTTGGGCCATGGCGTATCGATCGCACACGGGTCAAGGGTCATCACCGCAAAACTGTGGCGATGACCCTCGACCCGAGCGTGATCGATATGCCACATTACCGCTGCGTAATCACAGCTAACACATGTCTTTAAGTAATCACAATCGCATATAAAACATTTTACTTAAACATCGCAGAGTGTACACTCTATTGTTTCAGCATATGAGAGTTGGCCTTTCTTTTACTTTTCATCAGTTGATGACAAGAAGAAGCCAATATTTTGTAACAGTATCGAAAAGAGGCACTGTATACCAAAGTCACCCCTTTTCTTAACCTAATAAGGCCACCTTGTCTTTCATTTAAAGTCTCATGTCGCCATATTACCTATTGTTGCATTATTTTCAGGATGTGAAAAGTTGGATTTACCTGGTAATCGAAGAGTTATTACAGAAGCTGATGGTACAGAAATTGAAGAAGATGAGTGTACAGGTAGCTGTCTGGAAACAAGCTTGAGAACCTCAGTTCATCTCTAACGTAGATTTAAACTTCCGAGGGTCAGTAACTGAATTTTGATAAGTTTCTGTATTTTGTTCTGAATTTATCTAAGCTTTGGTAGAACGCTATGATCAACTAAATGTTACTGGAGAAGAAGTTTTCAAATACGTGTAGTCTCCCTTATCAGATGCAATGGTGGAATGAAGAATTAAAGCAGAAAGCGACAGAAAATTCAGAGTGAAAAATGTACACTCTGAATTTCTGAATTTTCTGAAATTTTCACTCTGAATTTTCTGTCGCTTTGTGCTTCAATTCTTTATTGTACCCTTGCATCTGATGAAGGAGACGTCACGTCTTTGGAGGCTTATGCTCCATTAACATTAAGTTGATCATAGCCTGCTACCCAAATCTTAGATTATATTGTATTGTAGATCAACACGTCTTTTGTTCTCGATTTGTTATTGTTTTGTAGCTTTGCTTTTAGCGACGCAGCGCTTATTTAATAGGTGATGTGAGGCATCGTCCTCAATATTTTACATCCCAAGCTTTTTTCTTCAAAACGGCGGTACGATTCCTTTAATATTTGGAGTACAGGTTCCCAGAGATTACCCTAATCATATATGTTCAAGTTATGGTGAAATACGCAAATTTGTATTTTTGAGGCGAATTTTGCTATTTTTTGGCAAAAATCTTCTTCTCTCTTACTGGTGGTTCGACGTCTTCAATATTTGGTAAACATGTCCCTAAGAATGACCTTCGTAAAATTTGTGCTAGTTGTGATGAAATATTCAAATTTTATTTTTCATGGCAATTGTTTTCGTTTTTGGTCAAAAAATCTTTAAAAATCTTCTTCAAAACTACTTAATGAACAGCTTCGATATTTTTGACATAAGGCTCTGCGGATAGCTTTTTCAGATTGTTCAAATGATGCAAAAATATGCAAATTTGTATTTTTGAGACATAAAAGACATTTCAGACATTTTTAAGACATAGGGAATTATCAGAATGTGATATATTCAAGTTGTGATGAAATCAGCAAGATTTTATTTAGGGGTCAATTTTACCATTTTTGGTCAAAAATCTTTGTATCTTAAAAATTACCCGTCTGATAGCTTTGATATTTGCTACACATGAGTTTGTTTTGGATGATCTCAATTTGATATGTCCAAATCATGGTGAAATCTTCAATTGTGTATTTTTTGCAGCTATTTTCCCATTTTTGGTGAGGCCATCCCGAAGTGAGCTGTCAGAGATCCTTTACATAACACTGCGAGCTCTTTCGACGTCTAAGTCGCTTGTTGTATTGCTATATTGGTGTTGAAATGGCTAACATTTAGGTTGTTGCCATTGGTTTTAGACTGCAGTTTCCTTTTACAAGTGAATTTAGTAAGGACTGAAATTTCCAGGTTCAACAGCAAATGCTTATTGACATACAGAACAAAACTTATGAAACGAAGTCAAAATTAGTTAATGTGTTTTTAATTTCTGAGAAGTAGAGTTTGAAATGTCACTGATTTATTTCAGAAGTTTATTTAAAGGTATTACAAACAAACAAATCTTTTCGTTCATGAAGGACTTTGTTGGACAAGGAAATAGGTTTTACACTGCCAAGGACCACTTTACCCACTTTCTGCATGTTGTGCCTTACTGTGACACTTTGTGACAACTTGACATGTTGTGTTTACTTTAGTGTGGACAACTATGTACCATGTGCATCAGAGAAGCCTTGACTAACCTTTTTCCAAGTTTGCAATTGTCTATACAAGAGGAAATGTCTTAAACTATCTTACAAAAACGGAGTAAACATTTCATACGAATACGTGTTTTCAACACAATAAGTAAGCCAAATTTTGAGCTTTTTCAAAACAGATATTTTTGTACGTTTTTACAAGTATGAACATATAACGTAATCCACAATATTGAAGTTAAACCTGTTTTGTCATTACTTTGTTCATATATTTTGAAAACGATCGACAGTGTTTATAAAGATTTTCTTTTGTTTATGTTTTGATAGGAAGGTGTTTACACCGTTGGTGTTTTCCTCTGACAAACTTTACAAAGTGGCCATGTTTATTTTCCCATTTTACACTAAATAATTGTATTTTACTCAACTAATTTTTGTGTATTTTTAGAATAAAATAATTTTACTGAATATCAGTGGTCCGTTATGTTATTTCCAGGCTTGAACACCCTCTGAACGCCAAAAGTTAATGTGTTCAACAAGTGCATATCATGTGTTCAATCCTTTAACACACTTATCGTTGAACGGCGTCCATGCGTTCAAAAAGTGTTACAGCCCTTTGAACGCGTAAATGCGTTCAATTTTTTGAACACATTTCATGTGCAACGTGTGTTCAGATATGGAACACCGTGTGTTCAATATAATGTCTGATGAACACATAGTGTTCAAAATCTGCACACGTGTGTTCAAAATTGAACGTTGGTTGAACACGTAGTGTTAAATTTCTGAACGTTTGGACGCGTTCAAAAAGTGTTACAAAAAGGCGTTTAATTGGTGTTCTATCCTTGAACACTTAACTTTACAGTGTGCATAGCCACTGTACCCTACCCCCCAATAGATAGCTGCGTTTCCACACTAGACATTTGATGTCCCAGTGAAGAATGTAAGACGTATAATAATAAGGTTATCACGAAAATACCGCAAAGAAGCACTCGGACATTTGCGCCGTGCGATACGCTACGACAATGTCCTCGTGCATCCTTTGCGGTATGTTTGTAATAACCTCATATTAGTAAAGGGCGCACTAAAAAATGAAACTGAATGATGAAATTCATGGCAAGCACGATGCATTTGATGCATTTTAGGCAAGTATGAGCCCGTGTCGAAATTTAAAAACACACTGACCCCTTTGGGCATTTCAAAATAGGTGACCCATCACCAAAGTGAAAAAAAAAAGGGTGACCCCCATGAATCCACGGGCCTCCAAGGCCGAAGAAACTGACCAGTCCCTCATTCCGTTAATTTTTAAAAGTATCTTGTGCCAATCATAGTACACAAGCCCTGCCCCAAGTACATTTGGTCACAATGAGGTAAATGTTACACCTTAATTCCAATTTGATATTGGTATTTCCGCCATAGTATGAAAAGATATCGGGCCACGCCCCAAATGAAATGGGAAAATCGGACATTTGGTATATTGGAAATTTAAAAAAAAACAACCGGAAATACGCATTGTGGGAAATAGAGTCTGTCAGAGGGAAATTTGAATGGCCGTAAAGTGACATCCTCACAGCAGTATACACCTGTTTCCTATATTTCAATCTCAGCCCAAAAATTTAAGATTTAGAAATAGGCCTAAAAGTTAATAATCAAGATGATAAAACCATTTGAAAATTGAAAATCGGCTCAATTTAGCTCCAAAACGTAACTTCACCAAACGGCATCGATAGTAAGTTTAGGTGGATCCCGTACACTGCGTTCTTGACCTGGAGCCGTATAATATACGCGGGCGTGTCAGTGTATGTGGTTCTTTTTCACACGCGGATGCTCACACTACTCACAGCAGTAAACAGCCGAGTTGTTGGTCATGACCATTAATTCTTTCTCGCGATGGTTTTATTTATCGTGTCTAAAACCGGGATGGAATATATGCATGCTCACCCATTCATTCAGTATCTTTCAACATGTCAAACAGTATAAATAGTGTCTCGTATCAAACAAAATTCATTAAAAACGGCCGACTTTGTCCCTTTAAATGAAAGGTTAAGTTAGGCCTTTTACTCATTATAGAGGACAGTTTTGCACAACAGCGGGTTGGGTAAGTAGAAATGGTTAAAAACTTAAATCTTTTGCCTCAAGATGGCTACTCGGATCATGAAGAATTGTTTTCGACCGAATGGCGCGCTAAAAATTGAAATTGCGGGAAATGAAAGCACAAAAAGGTATTTGAAAAGGAATTTTACATTAAATAAAGTTTCAAAGCCCTTTGCAATGTCTTTTTCTCAGATACCGACCCCCGGTATGTTGGAAATTTTTTCATGTTCCCTATAATTCCCTGACCCTCCGGAGGTGTTTGTGAATGGAGCCCTACTGAAATACTATTATCATGTCAACTTAGTTTGAAAGTAATAGGTCCATCATAAATTAGAACATTTGTCACGTCAGAAATGTTTTCTGAAATCGATCATAAGAGGGATAACTTTTTTATGCAAATGAGAATGTAAGGAAACTAGTTTCGAAGCTCATTTAATTTCCTTAAGAAAAAAATCAAGAAAAGAAGAACGACATTATGAATGTCATATTTACTGTCAGGAAACAATATTTTATTCAGATGTGTATTTGTCGAGCTGCCATCCCTGGGATGCGATACTACCAGAGGTGATCGATCGATGCAATGCAATGCATCTTTTGGCAGCGAAAGTTTCTTTCCTGTTGATGCGATGCGTATGCGATGCAGAAAAAAATGATGTGATGCGATGCATTCTCGGGTTGCGACGATGGTGCGATCTACGTTTTTCCCTGTTGATGCGATACGTATGCTAATGCGATGCGACTGGTCATGTGAGACGCGTAGTGTACCTCGAGTAAACCTGCAGGGTTTGTTGTGATCTTTGAGTAATGTGTTGATTTCTTTGGTTTAATCTTCACGGCTCCATCTGTTTCTTTGGTGCGCTCGAGAAAATTTGGACAATACGACATTCTTATATAGCTAATTTGCAAATTTCATGATTTCTAAAATCAGGCCAGATATCAATTCTGAATACTCTTGGTTTTTTACTGAACCCCTGCTTTTCATTGACCATACTTGGGTCTACCTTTGCTAGCATGTCATTCTAATTATTGGAACATTTGCCTTTAGTGTATATATATGGTGTTTATGGTGTTCATACAGATATTGATAATGATGTTGTGTGATGTTTACTTCCTTTGAAAAATGCTGTCATATAGTTTCTAAATAAAGCATGTTGACGAATAATTCTCTATGCTTATGTGTGGTGGTTGAATTTAACTCAAAACTTTCAGGTTTTCCTATCAATTGTAAAATTCTTGGCATGGGTATATGATAATTCGGTTATTACTGATTATTTTGCGGACCATAATCGTATCGTGTACGGTTCCATGTAAACGCTTTGGTTCCATGTCTTGTGACTGGTGCAGTACAAAAGACAGTTATACTGATGCAACACAGAAACAGGCAATATTAAATTAATAACCCCTAAGTATGAACCTGAGAAAGTCCGCCCATTAACGTTTTCGCATCAGTCAAAACCAGTACACTAGGGTTTTCTCATCTTCGCAAGTGAGTTAAGGCAGGGGTCCAGCTGGGGTCCAGACAGAATTTCGAGCTGAATTTCATTTCTCAAAAACTACTGGTCATATTTTGATGAAATTTGGTACACATACGTAATTTTGATAGCTCTTTCAGTTTATGCCATTTAAATTTGCATAAAAGGTGTCACGTGATCTTTATACCGATATTTACCCGCCAAAATCGATTATATTATGTATCAGCATATTTCATCTTGTAAACAACGTTTAAACTTTATTTTTTCGGCAAATGATATTAGAGTAGAGTCAAGTCAATCGACTAATATACTTTACCAAGGAAATTTCGGAGTTAATCCCCTGATATTTCTGCCAAATATGTACGATTTGTAGGAAAAAATCAATTCTTGTTTGAATTTCGGTATTTTTTAAAGGAAACGTTACAAAATCATACATGTTAAAGGTATGGTTGTAAAGATCTTTTAAGGCTTAGTTTGAGGATAGCAAAATTTCTGAGAAATAGGGCGCTCTACAAGTTGAAATTTTCGAAAGAAATTTGGTCGCTGTGTGCGCGATCGGGCCATCTCGTAAGCAATCCAAAAGGTATGACCCCGTCGCCTACTCCAGTATTATCGAAACGATTTGTAATTGTAGATTGGAAGTTGCTGCACACATCATTCCGCTTGTCTTGTATGTGCTTTACTGTGTTTTGTGTCGGTCTTGGGTCAGTATGTTAGTGTCAAAATTAACAAATGGGTTAAATTTAAAATAAGCCGTGGAGAGGCATGGAAGTGTGTCTCAGACCACCTTGACCTTTTGACCCCACGTTTCGTAACCGGTTCGTTCCGCAGTTCCATATAAACATGGAGGTACCAACTGTCTCTCCGTGATTATCTCTTTCTTAATTTTATATTGTATCTATGTTGTTGATCTCTTGATTTCTAGAATACTCATGTTTGGATCTTTTTGTGTCTGACTCTGGTCGTTATTCGTTTGTCGCGTTCTTTCTTATGCCGTGGACTTTGGCCTTTATCAGTGTATCGCTGATGTTTGGATTTCCTTTGTATGCGATGATCGGTTGTTGGGGAATACATTCGTAAATATTTCGTCCTTTTCTGTATGTTCCAAGTTTCAACACAGTGCATATAGGCTATATTTTGTTGTGAACACTAGTGAGTGCTTTTTCTGAATTCATTTGCTCTCTGGTGCGCTCGTTGCGAACTTCATTTGTGGTGTGATGATGCACCTTTCCTGTTGTTATCTCACGTATGCACAGTGTTGTTCTATAAATATTCATAAGCCTGATGCATATTCATGATAACATTTGACGCCCATGCCTTAACTTACTTGCGTTGTTATGACTGATATCAAGATCAGTAAGTTCATGGACAGATTGTATTATTATTTCAAACCAATGTCTCCAATACTATTATGACTGAGATTTAAATGAGTAAGGCTATGCCTTGATACTACACCTCACTCACACTCTTTGCACCACTGTCTCCTATGTTATTATGACTAAGATCAAGATGAGTAAGTTCATGCATTGACTCATCCCTTTCACTCAAAACTCTTTGCACCACTGTCTCCTATGTTATTATGACTAAGATCAATATGAGTAAGTCCTATCATGTACCAAATCCCTTCCCCTAAAAACTTTGCACCTTCTTCACCTATGTTATTATGACTTAAATCGAGGTGAGTTAGTTTGTACATTGCCTTTATCTCTGAACTCAAATTTTCTGCACCGTCGTCTCCTATCCTATTATGGACTAAGATTAAGATGACGAAATCCATCTATTAAAATCATAGCTCTACTCAACATCTCTGCGCCACTGTCTCCTATGCCATTATGACTAAGATCAAGATGAGTAAGTCCATGCATTGAACTCATCACTCCACTCAAACTCTCTGCACCACTGTCTCCGATGAAATTGTAACAAGATCAAGATGAGTAAGTTCTTTCATTGCACTCATCCTCAAATTCTTTATGCCACTGTGTCCTATGAAATTATGACTGAGATTAAGATGCGTAAGTCTACTCATTGATTGTATCCCTCCACTAAGACCTTTTGCGCCACTGTCACCAAAGTTATTACCATAGAGGTTTAGATGAGTAAGGCTACGCATTGACATCATCACTTCACTCAAGCTCTTTGCACCACTGTCTCCGATGTTAGTGTGACTAATATCAAGATAAGTAAGTCCATTGATTGAATGCACCCTTCACAAATACCTTTTGTACCACTCTGTCCTATGTTATTATGACTGAGGTCAAAATGAATAAGATCTGCCATGTACTCCTTTCTCTCCCCAGACTCTTTGCACCACTTTCTCCTATGTTATTATGACTAAGATCAAGATGAGTAAGTCCATGCATTGACCTCATCATTTCACTCAAACTCTTTGCACCACTGTCTCCTATGTTATTGTGACTAAGATTAAGATAAAGTAATCCATCCATAACAGTTATAACTCTACTTAAACTCTCTGCACCACTGTCCCCTATGAAATTATGACAAAGATTAAGATGAGTAAGCCCTTTCATTGACACAACTTGACTCAAAATATCTGCACCACTGTCATCTATGATATTATGAGAAAGATCAAAGTGAGTAAGTCTGCGTATTGATCCCATACCTTCACTCAAAGTCATTATATAACTTCCTGTTATGTTGTTATAACTGAGGTCAAGATAAGTAAGATCATGCAGTAAGCCAATCCCTTCACTCAAACTCTTTGCACTACGGTTTCCTGCGTTGTTATTACGAAGGTCAAGATAATTTGGGCCATGGATGGGCACCATCACATCACTGAAATTCTCTGCTTCACCGTCGCTTAATAGTTTATCACTAGGCGCTAAAGGAGTAAGCCTTTGCATTGGCCCCATCGTAGTTCCTGATATTTTGTTATGACTTAGATTTAAATGTGTTAAAGCAGGTGGTAAGGAGAAATCGAAGCATTGATCAAGATCAGTGTTGCTCAAGTTCAATCTTTTCAATTCCGATAATATTCAAAGGACTTTTTCATTCCCTTCAATGAATTATGGCTGAGATTAAGTGCAGTGATAGACATTGGAATTGCTTTCAAATGTTCTGGCATCAACCAAATTAAGCTTTGTTTGATTCACATTGAACTCTTCGAGCTGTTTGTGTTCCTTCAACCCTTCGAGCTTTCTCCATGAAGATCATTGTGACTCAGATTTAATGAGTCACAGATATGGTATATAGTCAAAAACATGGTCAGACGCTTTAAGGTTGTTGTGACTTAGATTAGGTGCTTTACATTTTTGAAATGCTTCAGGAACCCAAGCAAACAACCTGACATATTGGTGTGACTAAAATTCAACTCAGTCACTTCCAAAGGAATGTGCTCCAGTAATGAACTCACGCCATCTTTGGTAACAGTACAATTACTCAAATCTATCTTTTTCAAGTCTTTCATATGTTTTAGATTCTCAAATAAGAGGACCACAACCTTCTGACTTAAACTCTTACCACTTATATCAATGCTTGCAAGTTTAGTGAATAGTGACAAATTTTGACACACTGCCTCTAACTGGCTGTCATCTTTTAGGTTTTTACAGTCAGGTGTCTTACATCCTCCAAAATTTCTATTAAACATTCAACATCATCAAGTGATGCACACTTGTGAAAACGATCATTTTGTTCTCTTTTCGTAGAAGTGAACAACGTAGAATTTCAAGTAAACCTTGTGCAATGTTATTACCTCCTATACTTACATTTATTTTACCTTTTATGGGCAGCAATGCTTTACACCCTGAAATGCAATACTGTTTTTGCGTATGCGTAGATATTTGAGACAAGGAGTTGAATTCATCGCATCTAACAGTAATGGACAATGCTTCCATGACAACCCATTCTCACTAAACATAGTGTTTTGATACTAAGATTTACTTCTCTTTTAAGTGAGAGTAGAAACTGCTCACAAACTTCTTTTCCCACTCTAATTAGGCTTAGCTTCTCTAAATTCGGCATATCTGACAATGCCTTCAAGAACATATCCATGGTGCATTCCTTAATCTCTTCCAATCTGCTCATATTACTTGAAATGGTCAATAATGTAAATGCTGGTTGCTGAGTTGTATCACTGCTAAATCTGGAATTTTTACGTTTCTGTAGCAGTGATAGAATTCTCACCAACTTGACAAACACAGTGAAGTCGCGAGCATTGTTTATTCTAACTGCTATTCTGTCAAGCTTTAAATGGTCTGCAATGATATTTGTAAAACTGTCCTTGAATTCACTTGACAGAAAAGCTTCGTCATTCTCTGAATACAATTTTAATTCACGTGCAAAGATATAAGGCCTCTCTGATTCGAACAAACATTTACCGACCAAGTCTAAGTTGTAAATATCAAAGAGGTTGATATTGTACTTAACATAGAAACTTCTTTTAGAAAAAATAACGCCTTGTTACCCAAAATCCCTGAAATGTAAGGGAAACAATATGGTAGTTTGGTTTGCAAAAAGTTCATACACTTCCTAATATATGTTGGTAAACAATTGGGCGACACCTCGATGACATTGCTCAAATAAACACCTAAAATATAACAATATATAAAGTTACTTTTAAAGGTGTAGTAATTTTTAGACTGTGTTAACAACAAACCAAATACATGCGAATCAAATTCAGAAATATGGTTACCGACCCATGATAGATGCAATTTTTCCTACATTTTCCTCAGTGATATGATCATAGAGACACTTTCCGATTTCACCACACCTAGTCATCACATGATCTTTTGCCATTTCATTTTCTTCATAGAACATCTTTGCTCTGTGTATCAAAGCGTATTTAGTGGCATTTGTTACAGTTGTAGGGAATGTATTAGAATTCTCAGACCAAAATGATACAATAGCAGGAAAGAAAAGTTCTTCATCCTTAAGAGCTTGAATTACCGGATCAGACCTTGACTTTTCGAGCAAATTACTTGCTTTTTGTCTATCTTGTATTTCATCCAGGACAAAGGAGTCAAGCTTATCAAGCACGGTATCTGTATGGCTCATTGCTTGATGAACAGATGAAACATGTGGCATTTCTACAAAGTGATGAAAAATAAAGAAGTCATATAACTTACCAAGTTGTATGAATATGTGAAAATTTTTTTGTTTCAGACTCACCTGGGTAAGAACGTGCCGTGCTTATCATATTTGGCTTTGCATTTTCACCATATGTTGCGATTTCTCTCTTATTCTACATTGCAACATTCAAATAAACAGTTGACGTAAATGCCATGGTATATAATGAACGATTCGCTATGCTAAAAATGAAAATTTTGGCCTTGCCCGCCTATTGATTTTAATTTCTGTAAATAATATATATTTTGAGACGAACAATAGCTCTATAGATTCTAACATCTGACGAACAATCTAAAGAATCTTTCACACACCTGGAAGGGTTCTTTATAGGTACAAAGGTACAATGAAAGCTGACAACCACTCCTAGGACCGCCATTTCTGACTTTGTAGACTCCCATAAAAAATACAACCTTCTCAGTTTGCCTAATGACAAAGTCTTTTTAAATTATAATAATAATAACTTTATTGACGTTATTCCCTCAAAGGTGAACGTAGTCAAGAACTAATACTACAAAATAAGAAAAGGATACTTATCAAAAAATAATAAATATATACATATATATCAATATATAAAATATAACTTTATGCAGAATATGAAATGTGGGGAG
This sequence comes from Ptychodera flava, assembly GCF_041260155.1. NCBI lineage: Eukaryota > Metazoa > Hemichordata > Enteropneusta > Ptychoderidae > Ptychodera > Ptychodera flava. The sequence continues at coordinate 35,706 of NW_027248411.1, forward strand.
ATATATTATAAGCCTAATTAAATGAAATAAATGCCAAGCGTGACGAGAAGAATAGGACTTATTTAGTCTTGAAAGTAAGTGTTATTTAAGGAAAAAGTACACCCCAAGGGATTTCTTTATTTCCATCACATAATATCCTATCTTTGAGACGAAGAATTGCCTAAGAAGTTCCAAAAATTCATGGGAGGTAGTAAACTGATATAAATACCTTACGACAAAAGAGATAACCACATAACTTCCGAGCCTGACTGGTCACTCTCTTTGAAAGATAAAGCGTTTGTGCAATGCAAAAAGGCCATAAAGAAAATATATCATGCTACTCAGAGGACATGTCACTGAAAGAGGGAAAAGTAAAGACACTAAGAGACCTCTAATGTACTGCTTGGAGGATATCAGATAGAGATACAATTTTGCAGCTGATAAGAATAAAGCCCAAGAGACTGAAAATGCTGTAACCTCATGGGCCGTCGATCTGGTTTAGTTTAGAAATTGTCTGATATACTGATGAATCAACAAGTGCAATAATACGAGATAATCTTCCTCGAAATAGCGGCTGGAGAAAGTGCACACTTTTTTTCTCATGTTATCCACCAAATTAGTTTATCTGCAAAACGCAACCTTGTTTTTGACAGAAACTCAGGATCAGTAAATGACGTAACACCATCAGCAGTGAATCGACGATGCTAAGGTAGAATGACGAGGCATGCAATTCACTCTGTCTACCTGCCATAAACAATGCTAGCAGAAAGACCATCTTATAAGTGAGAAACATGAAGTCACCTCACCTTAAAAAATTCAACCAGAAGATGTAATAGTGCATTAGGTAACATAAACTTATCCAGATTACATTACCATAGAGCGTGTAGTCGGTCCTGCCAAGGACAGATTGTCAGTTAAACTAAGAAACAGATGAAATGTGAAAATTTGCCCAAACAGATAGAGGGTATAGCAAAAAGCTACTTTGAAGGTTTAAATAGTGAACATATCAACATTCTTCAGAAAGAAAACTAGAAAGAAGTCCGCTCTTTGAGAGGCGTGGATCGATAAGGGTCACTGACCTAGCCTCAAACCAATTACTGTAGGAAACCCGCTATATATGTATGACCTGGAAGTGGCAGACCTAAGCTGTCTGGCCATAGGCAAAGCTGCTTCTGCAGAAAAAATCTCCCACACAAATGATAGCCAGGTAGTCTCCATGCGATCAACATTAAGTCCTGATGCTCCAGAGGGAATGACTTAAGAGCCTGACAGGGGTAAACCCCTTGTCAGTTTGAGTAGTAAAGGAAATGAACTACTTCCAGTACAATAGAGAGCTATACAAATGGCTTCACACCGAACTGCCACCATTATCTCTAGAAGTTAAGAAAATTGTATGCAAAATCGCCCTAGTTCACCAAGAGAGCAACACAGAACTCCTCCAATGGATCAGAACAAAGAGGTGTGAAAAACTGCTGTTTGTAAATACAAAAGGTCTATAAGAGGTCTGTCCAAAATTGTACAAACGCAACCAATTATGGAATGAGATAATTTACACTCCTGGAGATGGACTTTCTCCCTGGAAAGAGCATTTGTCAAAGTGTTATGCATACCCGAAATGTGAAACGCCACTTAACAAATATTGTGAAGTTTAGAACTCTTCGGAAATATCAAAACAAGACAACAAAGGGTCGAAGACCATGTGCCGCCTTGTTTGTTGATGTACACTGCCACGGTAGCAGTGCTGGAGCGAATCATTAGAGCTCTGTCAGAAATTTCAATGTATTTCAGGGCAAGAAACACCGTCATCATTTCAAAACTAATGATATGCGGGCAAGTTTGATTCTTGGACTTGGACCAAAAGCCTAAAAATTTTTGATCGTTCATATGCAATCCAAGAAGGGGTGCGTGAAGATCAAGCCACCTGATATGATTTAAACTTGACTTGATACTTGGAGTTCAAGTAAAAACATAATGGGATTGACCTGATGCATTTCCTGACCAAAGAGAGATGCAACCCTGAAGTTCGATGCAACTGCTATATGAGAGCACAACAATGTCTTGTGGATCGTCTCATAAAGTGAGGAGATAAAGCTTGGTGGCTCTTAAATAGAACCCGCCTTGTGGAATAAGCTGAGCTCTAATATGCTGAAAAACTCTTTCATCGTAACAGGCGTTGTCGCACATCATCGTGAATGAGATTTCCAAAATGAGAAAATTTACCGGCATGGGATGACTTCTCCCCTGAAATAATCTAGCCTCAAACATATGAATTGGATAACTTGCATATGAGCTACATTTGATTTGTGGGCACAGGGAATAAAACCTAAGTTGGTACACGTCACAAGGGTACCCTTAGTTAAACACAGTCGAAACATGAAACAACGTATGTACCAGCCAATCGTTCAGGTACAGATTGTTCAATATTGACAACGTGTGTAGGTACTCCATCACAGCACCTATAATTTAGGTAAGGCCAAACTGTATGGGAACGAGTGGCTCCCTTACAAGCCGACCACAAACAAGAATGCACTCAGAATAGATGGGCAATTACAACGGAAGATAGCCAGCTGCGCATAATGTTTTGCTATAACGCCTCAATTTGTTGCAGATTATTGTGCCCTCTAGTGGACGATCCATTAAAAAAATCAACATGGAAGGCGCCGCATGATTTTACTTGTTTGGTAGTGACTAAGCAATTACATGTAGAAGTTGCCAGGGTGACTTTCGACCAGGGGTGATCGAGTCACGTAGCTCAAACAGGTTATGTTTGTTAAAATGAATGACTTAAGAAATGCATTGAACAAATGTATGTCATTCAGTCTAGATTATAGGAACTAGTCGAGTACCATCGGATGAAGTAAGCAAGACCTACAAAAATGGCTAAAAATATTTACTATTTCGCCAAGAATTACTGCAATTGCACATTATTGAGTTTTGGACATATACTTCTTGATTGCGGCGGGCCTATCCCTAAATGCAGAAGTGCATTGCGAATGCAATGGCATGTGCAACTGATCTCATGACACCAGGAGTTGAACACTTTAATAATTGCCTCTCAAATGCATTTCTTGTTGATAATCCAGCGACTCTCTACCAGAAATTAGCCATTCATCTTTCGCATACAATTGGTAGGCGCTCTTCTTTTTTTTGCTGCATTTCTTGTTTCGTTATAGTGGTAGGAATTGAAATTGTTTATCCGTCGTACTCGCGCGCGCGCCATTGCTCGCACTCTCACAGACCTGCATTAACAATCGCATTGTTACAGAGGGTAAAATGTTGTAAGATATCTGGGCCAAAAAAGTTCATTTACCGAGCAAACCTGCGTGCAAAGTTACATTTTTATAGGGATCTATGGGGAAAGTTGTTCATGTGACAACCACTTATATTTTACCGTGAAACATATCAAAACTGTCAAAGATCATTTACCGACGAGTTCGACATAGGGGACATGTATAGGTACACACAATGCTTTTGTGTTGAATGCAGAAAGTAGAAGGAAATTAGGGACATGTACTGGCGACCGTGTATCCCAAATTATATTATAGCATGCCACCATGCGCCATTCTGATTGGACGAGAGCTCATTCCACCGATGATAAAATACTGTTTCAGCAGTGTTATAAAGGGCCCCTATACCAGTATTTTCGATAATTGCCAAGTCGGTGCACTTAAGGTAGTGACTCAGGTTCGTGGACATATATTTTCAGTCAAAAGTTTCACATAAAAAACGGGGTCTCACACCCAATATGTGGTACATTTTCTGTTAGGTCTATATTTGAAGAAGGTACAAATTTTGTTTAGTTGTCAAAACATGCATTCTTATGTTTGTTTAAGTCTATACTTGGTTCAAGTCTGTGATTGTGAATGTTTGAGTGGAGTGAATGCAATGATTTGTATTTTGATTTCATGTGAAACGCGCGCGTGCGTGACGCGATGAGTAGGGTGAACGCGATGAGTGGAGTGAACGCTATACAGCGGAGTTTCACCCGGAACCACAGACTTGGCTTTCTTGCACGATCTGCGTTGCTATAAATTATTCATGAGATGACGTTTTCTGTACTCATATACATCACTAAATTTTACACATTGGGAGGAGTTACCAATTGACCCAAACGAGACGTGCATAAAACTCACATTGCGTTTTTTACAAAATGTCGAGTGCGATCAATCACACAAATGTCAGCACGACCTCTGTCGTGTCACCGAAAACGCGTGAAAATATCTGTGTTGTTTGTGGGGCCCATGTTACAAAATGCAAAAATCGTCGCCGGTTATTCAAGGATAGGAAAAAGACGCCGTCCTTACAGTTGTAGCCTGTTCTCTTACGTGCCAAAGCGATGGACAATGGAAATCAAAACAATGTGGGGCGACTTCGTATGTCAGTGATTTTCCGCGGCCAGTCGGTGCGCAGTCGAATACATCTTTTCCCTCAATGTAACTCTCAACTAGCTGTCTTTGGTAATCTCGCATGGTTAGCGATGGTCGACCGATCAGTAGTAAAACGCGGTTGATGTACGAACTTGATGCCATTATTCGCCCAGATATAAAACGTACTCGATGTCTAGCTTTGCACGGAGATGACAACAAACTTGTTAATACTTGCAGAGGTTTATTAGCAATGCGTTCTTCTATTGGTCAGAATAACGGCGGGGCTGTCAATCATTTTGTATTTGCTCTACGTCACTGTGTACACAGTCCGTCTCACCGCCTGTACTTTGCAAGAAGTCAAAGTCGGTGAATCCGGCAGAACTAACTCACTACTGCGCAGACTCAAACGTGACGCATTCAATCGCTGGGAAAACCTGGCGTGAGCTGCCAAATTCCGGATAGGTTTGTACAAAATAGGAGAGACACAAGAGAAACTATTGTTAATGATTTTATTTTTTTTAAATTTACCGACTTGAACCAAGTCTAATTTAAGTCAAAAACGTGTGATTTTGAGTTTTTGGACTTAAAAAAGTATAAGTAAGAATTGGCAGCACCCCTAAGTGATCTGTTAATGGCACTAGACAGCTGGATATACTGGGAGGAAAACCGTGTCTTCGATTTTTGAAATTCGCTTTTGTTTCTGCACAGTGAGTCTTCGAAGTGTGAACTTCGGATTTTCGCATAAATTATCGTCTGTTGTTCACGTTTGTCAAGTTATCGTCACTTCAGGGGAGTTTATCCAAAATTTAAAACACGATATTTCAGGTTTAATCATGAAGTGGTAGCATGCGAAGAATTGGGGTAATCCGCCTACACGTCGCCGACTTACACTCATTTGAAGGTGCGCATACATAGCAACAATCGGAACTGAGCAAATCGACGATTTGTGTAAACGTCCCATTTTTCACACAAATGGTCGGAAAAGTCAGATTTTTATGCCTTTAAAGAAAATTCATTCGATCGGGGTCTAGGTTAAATATTGGGCATCAGATTGGAGAATGCCTGACAAGTCCTGAACACTAATTTGCCTAAAAATGATGAAAATTGTGCGTAGAAACGTGAGGTTGGCCAGCGTAAGCGGTGGGTACTATATACACGATAAACACTAGAAAGATAATTCAGGGCATAATCTGTTTGTCAAATACGTATCTAGCTTATAATCATATTAACTGTACACTGTTTGGTAACGGTTAGAGTCTGATTACAAGACTAGAAAAGTTTAAAAAATACAGCCGGAATGGTTGACAGGTCTGCGTTCTGCCGACGACGTGCACTCTCTTGCTCGCAAGTGCTCGACTTCCGGTCTCATAGTCCGTAATTTATGCACGTACCAAGTGTGAAATGGTTGTCAAGTTCATTTTAGCGCCGATTTTTGTGCCTATAGTACAGGACGTCACTTGCTTGCTTGCTTTCGAATATGAGACGACCAACTCTCGATGCTCTAAAAAATTCTGTATGAGAAGTTCAAGGAATAAGGGTAAGTTGCACATGTGATCTGCTGCAGTCTTTTTGCTCACCATCAAGAATGATACCGGGTTTTTTTTGCGCTATTACGCTTTCGACTGTGACATGTACTTTTACGGCCCTGGGTATGAAACCAAAATAACTTCAGTTACACGTAAAAGCGATTCTTCATGACTTAAAATAAAGGACTGAGGCGATACTCGATATATTCACTGATTGTAAAATTGAAACGGCGACGTGTCGCGACACCCAGAGACACTCTCATGACCACAGACAGAAAAAGACCGGCACCGATTGTGAAGCGACATTTCGCGTACGTTGCTGTGCTCAAGACCGACATAACTGTATCGAATTGACAATTTACAAACTAAGTCCAAACTATGGGCTGCTGTTTTAGAACCATATTTTCCAGTGAAGATTAAATAGAGTCTCATGGGGCGGCAGTGTAATCTACAGTGCTGTACGTGTGCGTGTGTATGGAGCCCGGGTATGGAGCTATAGTTATGCATTCTCAACATCGCGTGCAACATAGTACCAACAAATGTTTCAATGGCAGTTGTACTATGAGCCAAGGTCAGAAAGTTTCAAAAGTTTCAAAACGCTCGCGTCCATCAGCTTTCCATTTTGCTTCTTTGGCCCCCGTTTACGTTTTGCATCAGGTCGCCATGTTGGAATAGAGTCTCTTATGAAGACGTGCGCGCATGCGCACATAGTGCGTAAAATTTACATAATCTCCTTCAAGGTATAAATAACGCTGACAGTAATCCGGACCGTTAAAACAAAAAGGAAATAATAACTCATGCTGTGGTAGAGAGCCGTGTTTTCACTACAATTTCAGAATTTCCTAGTCTAATGTTACCTCAGAGTTTTTCTCTAATAGAAAGATCATATTTCAGGGGTTCAGAATATAAAATAATCGCAAAATTGCTAAAATTGACCAACAAACCTGAGTCACTACCTTAAACCCGAAACAGTCCGCCTTGTTTCAAAGACCGAAGTCCGAATTTCGAGACACAGATAAAAGTATGGGTCTGTAACTCACCTCTTGGTGAAAATAAGTTGGGGTCAATGACGAAAGACACCTCTGAAGCAGCACATTTGGGTTAGATGTACACAAATCATTGCATTTGGGCAACGGCGCACCGTGCATTTCTGCTTGATTCAGCGGGAGTCGAGACGCGACACACAGCTCTTTAAAATGAAGCTAGTATTCGTTCATACACAAATAAATTGACACTTCCTCACAGTAACGGTATGTCAGACATTCTTTGCCAAAGTTTGGGCTGTATAAGACGAGGATGTTCTAACGATGTAGACCAAGAACTTCAAAATAACAATGGGATTATTCCTGGTGACTGCGACGAAAGTGATGACATACAAATGCAACAAGCGGTGTCAGCGTCCAGCTCTCACTGAATCGGGCAGCAAACTCTGCAAAACTGTTGATCACAGTTGCTGTCATCCCAAGTCTGGATTATTTCAAAACTGCTTGTTTACAGGTTCAATAACGTCCAAATTATCCATCATTAAAAAGTGCCTGTAATGTCCAATACCACAACTGAATGTTGCAATGGTCGATGCATCGGTACAAATGAGACAAATCTATTTTTTGTATGCCAAAATAGCCCGGACTATTGTTCTTGTAAATTTACAGCAGCATTGTTACTTTTTGATTTGAACTCTTGACCCATTTTCTGTGTCTGCATGCTGATGAACAAACGTAACGCGTATTTATCGTAGGATACTGTGTGCCTCTGTTGTCAGTGTATCCAAACTTATAAAAATAAAAAATGCTCGGTCTCGGGCGCTGAATTTCCGACGTTCGATCTCTCATACGTCCGTTTTCTGCATTTGGGCTTAAAGTGACGAAATAACCAAGCAAGACAACAAAGACACACAAGTTGATATAAAACAGTAGCAATAACCCCCTTCACAGTCGGGTATACACTCGATTTTAGTACAATTCGCTTCATATAGCACTCGCCTGTCGGCCCATGCTACATGTCGCACATTGTACCAAAATTTCGTGTATACCCTCCTGTGGCGGGGGTTATTGCTTAAAGAAAGTGATGATATAGGAAAAAATTAGTGCATCTAGAGTGCCGTTTGATTATGCATGACTGTTTGACACTGCAGTTATCCGTTCTGCCAGTACCGTGACCGTATCTTACGTGATTCAAAGTCCGATGGTCTGTATTTTTTCTCCTACTTGTGTCCTATTACTTCCGCGAGTTGTGTACGCAGTCAAGATAACCCAAAATTTAAATATGGTAGCAAACAGGGGCACAGGAAATGTGTTTAAAATGGTAAAGACATTGCATGGCACTACCTAGTTGGTTGATACTGTTACAATATCATTCTTTGTAATGTCATTCCAACAGCTGTGAAAACCCATTGTAGTAGATGGTACCGATAAATGTGTATAGCGCCCTCATGAGGTGCAGTTTTGTAAATAAATTACCAGGATGTTGGCATGTCCTCCGATTTTAGTGTGAAGACAAGTCTGGTGTGCTTTGTCTCAATCCGACATTTTATTTCTCCATCATGAGTGATCCCACCACCCAACAGGTTATGGGCCCAGTACAGCTGTTTATGGGCGTTATGGAAGATTATTTTTCGATGGAGATGAGCGAAAATTTGAGCAATGGAAGGTAAAGTTTCTAGGATATTTGAAACTGCAAAAACTCAAAGACATTGTCATGACACCAGACGGAACGGAGGTAGATGCATCTAAAAATGAAGAAGTTTATGCTGAATTAATTCAATTCTTGGATGATAAAAGTCTGTCTTTAGTCATGAGAGATGCTGAGAATGATGGTCGTAAAGCGTTCAAAATATTGAATGAACATTATGCTGGGGCTGGCAAGCCTAGAGTTATTTCATTATATACAGAACTCACATCCTTGGTCATGCAACCAAATGAAACTGCCACAGATTATGTCATTCGAGCCGAGACTACTGCAGCAGCACTCAGAGATGCGGGTGAAACTGTTACAGACAGCCTGTTGATTGCTATGGTATTGAAAGGGTTGCCCGACAGCTACAAGCCATTTGTTGTAGTTGTTACCCAAAGTGAAAAGACTCAGACATTTTCAGGATTCAAGATAGCTTTGAGAAGTTTTGAGGACACTGAACGGGCTAGATCTTCCACTTCACCTGATGATTCAATCATGAAAGCTGCTAACAAGTCTACATATCAAACGTCGTCTAAAACTAAAAACGATATCACATGTTTTAGATGTGGTCAGCAGGGCCATGTGGCTCGGAAGTGTGAGAAGAAGCCGAGTAAGTGGTGCAGGTTTTGCCGAAACTCTTCCCAAACGGACAAGACGTGTCGTAAAAAGGGAAAAGACAGGAACAGTAGAAGCAAAGACTCGGTTAAACAAGTAACAGGGTCAAGTGATGAACATTCTTTTGCATTTCATGCTAATATGTACACTGGAGATATGAGTAAGATGAAAAATGATATGTTGTTGGTAGATTGTGGTGCCACTGCACATATAATTATGATCAGTCCAAATTTATAAATTATGATGCTTCATTTAAACCAGAAAAACACTATATTGAGTTAGCAAATGGTATGAAATCTAATAATGTAGCACTCAAGAGAGGTGATGTGAGTATTCCGTTGGTTGATGTTCATGGCTGAAGCATCCATGCATTACTGAAAAATTTCTTGTATATTCCATCGTATCCCCAGAACATATTTTCAGTACAGGCAGCAACAGAAAAAGGTGCAAGTGTAATATTTCAACCTAACTCTGCAAAATTACTTCACAGGGATGGTACGAAGTTTGATATTGAGAAACATGGAAGACTGTACTATCTTCCAACATGTGCTGATAGTGTTACTTCTGATAATGTTAACTATGCAAAGATTTACAGAGTTGGCATGAAATACTTGGTCATTGTAACCATGACGATATCTTAAAAGTTGAAAAACTTGTTGATGGTATGAAAGTCATTGGCAATATTTCTAAACCTGATGATTGTAGTATTTGTGCACTTGGTAAAATGACAAAAAGTCGAAATAGAGGTCCTCGTGCTCGCTCAACCGTCCAATTAGAGTTGGTTCATACTGATCTGGCAGGGCCTATTGATCCAGTATCTAATGAAAATTTCAGGTACGCAGCTATTTTCACAGATGATTACTCAGGTTGATGTTTGTGTATTTTCTGAAATATAAGAGTGATACTTTAGCTGCCACGGAGCAATTTTTAGCAGATTCTGCTCATGGGGAAATGTAAAAACTATGAGATCAGACAATGGATCAGAGTTCCTTTCAAGGGTATACAAGTCACTTCTCAGGAAGAATAGAATAAGGCATGAAACTTCAGCACCTTATTCTCCTCATCAAAATGGCACTGCTGAGCGACACTGGAGAACATTATTGAAATGGGCAGATGTTTACTTATTCAGGCCAATCTTGACAAAGATATGTGGCCATATGCAGTAATGGCAGCTGCATACATACGTAACAGGTGTTACAATAAGCGTATTGATCAGACGCCATTCTTTGCCTTTACTGGTCGAAAACCAAACTTAGCTAACATGAGAGTATTTGGTTCTGAATGCTATGCATATAGTTATGAAAAGAAGAAATTAGATCCACGATGTACTAAGGGTATCTTTGTAGGATATGACAAGGGTAGTCCTGCATATTTGGTGTACTATCCAGAAACGGGCAAAGTCATGAAACACAGAGTTGTGAAATTTATTACGAAAGGTACTACTTGTAAGAAACAAGATGAGAAAATTCAAACTGAGATTTTGAATACTGATGATGATTTTGTTCTGAGACCACGTATGATGAAGTTGAGTTAAATTCAGATGGGGCTGAAATGTCAGAAACTGGTGGCCAAGCGATTGCGGATCCACAGTTGTCTGACAGAAATTTAAGGTATCCTAGCAGAGTAAGAAAACCCCCTGCATATCTAGGTGATTATGTTACTGATTTTGAAGATGATCAGGTAATGTCTAGTGTTGATTATTGTTACCGGATTTCTGATTTTCCTCAGAGTTATTCAGAAGCAATCAGAGCACCAGACTCTGAACAATGGAAAATTGCTATGCAAGATGAAATAAATTCTCTGAAAGAAAATGACACATTTACCCTGACTGCTTTACCAGAGGGTAGAAAAGCAGTGGGGGGTCGTTGGGTGTACACTATTAAAGAAAGTTCTGATGGTTCCCAAACTTACAAAGCGAAATATGTTGCAAAAGGGTATAGTCAGCTGAAGGGTGTAGATTATAATGAAACTTTTGCTCCAACTGCTAGAATGACTTCATTGCGCATGTTTTTGCAAGTAGCTGCACAGTCTGATTTGATTTTACATCAAATGGATGTTAAAACTGCATATCTTAATGCTCCAATTGATTGTGAAATAAACATGGAGCAACCTGAAGGTTTTGAAATTCTAATTACAGGTGAAAGTAAACTTGTGTGTAAATTGAACAAGTCTTTGTACGGTTTGAAACAATCAGGGAGAAATTGGAATAATATGTTACACAATTACTTATCTGAAAATGATTACATACAGAGTTCCGTGACCCATGTTTGTATACAAAACAGGTTGATGATGGTATGGTTGTAATACTTATCTGGGTAGATGATCTTATTATTGGCGCAAGCAATGATACTTTATTGTGTAATGTCAAACAAATGCTGAAAGTTAAATTTAGAATGAAAGATCTTGGAAAACTTTCCTATTTTGTGGGGATTCATTTGAACAAAGCGATGGTGTTGTTAAAATGAACCAAAGGAAGTATCTGTGTAAAATACTTGAAAGATTCGAAATTTGAAACACTGCGGCCCAAAGGCGCCCTATTTTGGGCAATATATATTTCACCACGCATACGTTGAGTACGCGTACAGAGAGTTAAATCCACCTTCCGCGTCGTGTTGAAAATTTCGCCGGATTTCCTCGCTGCACAGCAAAATATTGAGGAAAAAGTTGCATAACCCATTTCCTTGACATGTTGCCCTTTCAATTATGTTATTTTGGCAAGAATATCACGGACAAATTGCTAAAATACCTAAGCGACAATAGTCATATGTAAAAGTACGTGAAAACACAGCTAACAGCACAAACGATGGTTAACTTGTCATTTCATAAAAATAAGACGGAAACTCAAAAAAATAAAACCATAGAGTTTTAGTCACCATTCATGAGATGTGTGATCTCAAATGTTGTAAAATATGACAGCGAAATGAAAGAGTTAAACCACCGGTTTTTTCAGATGTATTTTTCATTTTACGATACGGCGAATAACCTCGAGTTCCCATAGAAAACAATGGTGTCTAATGTACACACACATTGCAAACTTCTCGCCGGTTCAAATTCCTCAATTCTGAAACAATGGCGGTGAAAATTGGCGCTGTGATCCTTTGATTGATAAACAAAATTCTATTGGTTTTAGGATTTTGAATTTCTTGACGAAACTTGTTTTATTTGCATTGTATTTATTCCGATCACTGAAATTTACTCCTGCTGTCAATAAAATGGCGATCTGACAGCGTTTACATAAGGGTCGTAAATGGACGCATTTTAATCAGTAAGCGTCTCGTAAGTTGAACAGACTAAATACCTGCCAAGTTGTTGTAGTGTATACAAAATTTGGGCGAATATGAACGATGAAAACTGCAGAAAATTGAAAAAATAACACAGAACGGAGGCGACCCGGCACAGAGTCTCCACTATCGTCGTGCAGTGAACGTTATCGATCGATATCCTTTTGTCCGAAATTGATACATTGTTGTCTTGCTCACTTGCAGGTCGTTCCCTGCTCACACTGGCGCCAAACTTGGCAAAAAGTGCGCCAAAATATGCTGAAACGTAAAAGTATTACCAAAACTGAAAAAAGTGTCGTCGATTTAATTTGAGTACAAGAAACCAACAGATACGTTTGTGTATGGCTTTTACGTCAATATATATATGGGTAAATGTGGAAATATTCATGACATGACCTGATTACACGAGCGGCACGCGAGCAGATGTCGATCGATATACTATTGAAAATAAATTGATACAATGTTCACTGTCGTCAATAGCAACCGACTGAAGCGCTCTCAGGTAGGAAATATGCTTCGCGGAATACTGCTCAAATAGGCATCCTTTTGGCCCGCAGTGATGTTTCCATGTAAACCAAGGTCTACTCCCTCAGAACAAAAGCTTGTGTGTAATGATGAAACACTAGCTAATGCTAGAATATATCGTGAGGCTGTAGGCAGTCTGATATATGCAATGACATGTACAAGACCAGATTTGTGTTGGATTGTAACCAAGCTGTCACTGTATTTGTCAAAACCGTTCAAAGCTCACTGGATGGCAGTTAAACATGTGTTTAGATACTTAAAGGGTACTCTTGATTATCAATTGTGTTTCAAGAAATGTATGATGGTCTTACATTAATGGCTTACAGTGATGCAGATTGGGCATCATGTACTGATGATAGACGTAGTGTTAGTGGATACTGTTTTAGTCTAACTAATACAGGTCCTCTTATTTCTTGGAAGTCTAAGAAGCAACCAACTATTGCCCTGTCCTCCTGTGAAGCAGAATATATGGCACTTGCAGCAACTATTCAAGAATGTCTTTATCTTATTCACTTATTCAATGATTTTGGTATCACACATAAAGTGCCTGCTTTGATTTTTGAGGACAACCAGGGCACAATGCTTTTGCCAAAAACCCAGTAAACCATCAAAGGTCAAAACATATTGACATACGTTACCATTTCATTCGCCATGAATTAGCTAATGGTAAAATAGTCTTGGAGTATTGTCCTACAAATAACATGGTGGCTGATATACTGACAAAGCCAGCAACTAAGTTTAAGCTGGAAAAGTTCAGAGACTATGTTTTTGGATAATTGTAGATTGATGTCCGTAAATGTAACATGGCATCAACGGAGAATACAAGATTTTCTATTGAAAATATGCATATTTTTCATGTCATGTAAACTTTTTCACAAGCGGAGATGAGATTAAGTGGGGGTGTTAGAATATCCATTCTTTGTAATCTCATTCCAACAGCTGTGAAAACTCATTGTAGTAGATGGTACCGATAAATGTGTATAGCGCCCTCATGAGGTGCAGTTTTGTAAATAAATTACCAGGATGTTGGCATGTCCTCCGATTTTAGTGTGAAGACAAGTCTGGTGTGCTTTGTCTCAATCCGACATTTTATTTCTCCATCATGAGTGATCCCACCAATCCAACAGACACATCTGTATAGGAAATTTTATTCGGCTAATAATGTGCTATTTGACAATATTTTGTCCAATACATTGTTGAACTGTAAAAATATTTTCCTATAAAACGTCTATTTTTAAGTTATTGTTCAATATGTTGGTAACGACTAAATAAGGTAGGCAAATATATTACTGACTCTAATTATATTGTCCAATTTATTGAGACATGTAAAAAATTGTGACATACATTAGAAAATTTTAAAAAGTTGGCAAATTTATTTGCCAAACAGCAACTTTTAACCTGACCTAATCTTAAAAATGAAAGTGTCATTTGAAAGTTAAGGTCACGTTTTGATATGTCCACAGTGAGGAGAAAATGTATGTACACTCAAACAGTCTGAGAAATGTTCTTTTCCTAAACGCAATAGAAATTCCGAAATTAATCCGGAACCTGTTATTTTAACTTGCAATCGTCGGACCCGAAAGAATGGCCATTTTATACAGCAAGAGAATTAAATTGGTCGAACCGGCCATGTCAAGTTTTGCACCCGTATTTGTTTTGTGTCTTGGTATCGCCAAAAACTGACTATTTTGTCGTTATTATGAGTTCAATCTTCGAGGAGAAGCCGAATTCTTTTCTTACTTGCTCTGAGCTGCCAGTATCACCTATTTAAGTACTACGAATATTTGCTTGTGCACCAAAAAAGCAATAGACATATGCTTCAAGGCTTTCATTGAGGCGGGCGAGACCGGCCTGTGTTAGGTTAGAGTCTCCCTTCTGAGGGATGAAATTATTGTATTGCCCCTCTGTTCCACAATTTCGGAAGAAATAATAGTGTGGTTGTTCTTTTCGGACAGACTGTGCTTTTTTCTTTCCAAAAATGGTATGTGTGTAATAAACATTATTTGAGGATAGGAAAAAGTAGTGACCATTGTATACAGCGGCAGGTTGTTAAACAGGACCGCGATTAGTGTAATATGTATAACCATAGCCAAGATCTGAGTTTTGGGACGTCCCTTGGCGATATCGAAAGTCAAACGTCGTGGGTATATTCCCAAATTCACTGAAGAGAAGTTCATATTTCACGAGATTATATGGATTGTCGCCGACTTTGAAAATTGCATCATCTGGGAGTGCAACCTCCATTTCATGAAAGATCCGACGTACTGTAAAGTATACATGAACACAACAGAATGATTGTATTTGCGGTGGAAATTTGCCATTGATGAGATGGGCAAACAAAATACCACAACCAGCGGTACTGCACCATAACGCAAAACTCAGTTGCTGGTCCAAGTATTTCATACGGGCTACCCAATCACACATTACTTTCTTTGGCCGATCAATAAGTGATTATGTTACCTTTGAATATATCCATGGGTGGAAAGTAAATTATCTGTCGGCATTACATATATTTCTAAGTTCATGAGAAGGGGTTTATATAGTAAAACCAGCCGTATTTTCTACCCTGGGTTGGTAGCTCTGCTGGTGGACAGAATTGTCCCCGAGGTTATCGTTCGCCCAGTTAAAGCGATGTATTCGTTGCTTCGCTTCGATAAAGTTTGTATGTGCGATGTGTGATAGTGAGCATGCGTGCGTGAGTGCTTCACGAACTCTACAACGTGTGGAGCGGTCTCAGTCAGAAAAATGTAACAACTTAGCCAGCTATTGAACCACTCTTTTTTGGGAGTGGAGATTTAGCCGAGCGGTTCTCTCTGTGGCCTCTACGCTAATCGACTGATGCGGTATGTTGTGGGCTCAAACCCGATTGAAACTAGCCGTATAATTTAGAAGGAATTGCCGTATGTTGTCCCAATAGGACGCGAGTCTTTTTCAGCTGAAAGGCAATCGGACATGCGTTGCCACTCATGACTAATAATGTATGTATACCCAGATTGACTTTTAATGAAGGATTTTCTTCTTTTTCATTCCCTTGGCGACTGTACTGATGTATTTTAAGTATAGGAATATTTTATCTTTTACTAAGAATAGATAAAGTATCGCAAACAATGGAAAATATCATACAAGTGGCCAATGTGCATGCGACAGTGGCGGCTACGCCAGCGTCTGCGACAGCTACCAGACCCATAACAGAGACGAAGCGAGAAAAATTACTCTATATCGTTGCAAGATATTTTGGGCAAGGAGTTTTCAATTGGAGAAGTGCAAAAGTGGGATGTGATAAGATAAAAAGAGCCTTTAAACTCTATAAAGCAAAATACAATTCCCTGATAAGTGATACCGTCACTGAAAGTTTCATAGACCTAGAAGCCCGTTCAATCAGTCAGGTATTTCCAATTGCCGGCCAGAAAAACTATGCCGCTAATATTAAGGAATTTATTCTAAACAGTGAAATGAAACGTATAACAGGACGCATAGCCTACACATGGGGCCCCTACTTGCTGTAATTTCAACCAGTTTAATTACAGGTAAACAACTAGATTTAAAAAAAATGTATAATATAATACCCAAAATAAATGGATTCAATCTCGTCAAAAACACCTCAAACAGCCACTTTGACACCTCAAACCGAAACAGCTATGCTAACAGACCCGCAAACACAGATCCAGATGCCCACGCTAGCGGAACTGATGAAACAGCGCAACAAAGAGAAATTACATTAATGATGAAGCACCTGAGGAGAGTGGCAGCCGGGAAGAAATGGCAGAATAGAACTGACAGAACTAGCTAATGAAGAAGCAAACAAAGGTGGATAATGATGCAGCGGACTGTGTCAGCCTCGTCTGCTCACGCAATAGCTTTGATGATAGCTCAGCGACACAACAGTCCGATAGCTGGTATCATAATTGTTATCTTGTTTTAGGTGTTATAGGGGTTTCATTGACTGCACTAGGACTATATTGGGGCGGAGCAGCACTGCTCGGCATATTTGTCCACCTATATGTGACCCCTCTGTGACGCCCACCTTACCAGAGCTCCCCTGTCCATCTGCATTGCATGCGATGGATTACCTAATTGTATTTTTAGAAGTATTTTTATTTTTCTAATACTTTTATATACACAACAAACAACCAAATATGGATACTAAAACAGTTGTAAACACATTGTATGATGGTATTGTGATCGCGGGACTTACGATGGGATTTCTTATGATCTCTAGCAAATTTCTGAAGATGGAATTAGGTGATCCAAGCCGGCCAAATCTAACTCTATTAGCAAAATTAGGGGGAGCGACTGCTGCTGCAGTTGCGACCAAAGAAAATTTGCTCTATAGAGAACCGAGTTCCCCAAAAGCCAAAATGTGCAAATCACTGTCCTGTGAACAAACGATGGCCACATTTGACATTGCAAAATTGTCTCCTCCAACATACACAAATTTCACAGTGTCCTTCCTTCTCAATAAATACTTCACCACGACATCAATATTAGGTGAAGACAGACATTTGTCACCCATCGTTGATAAATAAAAGACCAACACCAAATGGTTAAAAATGTGCTAACGATGACCTAAAGACATGATAACAGTGAGAAAGAGAGGAACACCTGAAGGAGACAAGTTTCATCTCATCCACTGTGATCCAGCTAATGTACTCTTACTCATGGAAAACTGAACAAACGGTGAAAACACTCCACTGACAGTCTGTCAACATGTGCAAAATATGCCTTTTAGGCATTCAGCTTCTTTTTCTCCTTAGTAATTTTCGTTTTTGTAAATTACTTAAGGCCATCGTCTGGGCTAATGTCGGTCAAAATGCTCAAAAAATCAAATTTTATTTTTTTCCTTCATTGTCACCCTCGACATGTATACTTTCAAATAAGCTATATCATTCTTCAAAAAATATTAACTAAAATCGAGAAAAATCGCGTTTTTTCCCACTGACCCCTGGTCAAATTTATTTAGTCTAATTATATATTCAAAACAGGTAAATCGCTATTTTTGGTTGCCTAAAAACTTTGTTGAGTTATGGCATCATGTATGAAGTAGTGACTATTTGCTTGCTTATTGAAACAGCTTTTTCAGAGGTAAAAATATGGCGTTGTGGAAATTGTGAGTTTGAGACTAATTGCAGTCTAAAAAAGCCAGATCAATGAGTAATCGGGAAGAAATTTGCAACAAATGATTCTGTTTTATATTTTGTGTGGATATTACTGTAAGGCATATGAAGATTTTCATTCAGGTATAGCAATTAAACCAGAAAACAAACCATATTAGACGTTATGGTGTCCATATACATAACAAGTAAAGAATCTCACATGAATTTCATTATCATGCTGATTATAAAATCAATGTTTTTTTGATAATTAACAGTTCATTTTTCACTTAGAAAGCAATTACAACCAGGCTTTTGTAAATAGAATTCTAACTGACAATTTAAACTTGTCGAATACCCTATTTTGAGGTCGTAAACTTTGCATGAAGTATGAGTATCACCTTTATGTTGTAAACATTTCAATCCAATGATTCCAATACTCCTAACAATTGTGTTTTGTACTGCATTCGTTTCTTGTGGCAGTAATAACTCTTGAAAGAATGGTTGGAATGCAATGAAATCAGCCACATATGTGAAATTAAATACTTTACAAAATAAACCTCAAAAACAAGGTCATCCAATCATGTCATAGTAGAAACTTGACGGAAAGTTGTGAAATTTATTAATTTTTCAATCTTACCGAGATGACTATGATTTAATTTATATTGACATCTTATACAGTCATAGATTTAGGTTCATATTGCAATACATATAAATCTGAATGCTACAGAAAAAATTCGGTTCTTGTATGACTTTTCGTTCAATAGATATCTTTGCCACAAATTTCCTCATATTTTTAACCCTGAAATTGTCGCCATGCCAACCGAATATCCGGTTTTCCCCCTGCACTGCATTTTACCATCTACTGCAACAAAAAGATGACAAAATCTGAAAACAAGGTACTACACGGTTAGAGTTTTAAAATAGCCCAGACAATAGCCTTAAGGAGACATCCAGCAGAGTATTCAGACACTCCCTTTCTGCTAAGATTTTACGACCCTTTTAAATACCCTCCTGACCTAGGAAGACTATCAGTGTATCCTCACCTGTAAGCAAAAACTCTAATTTGGCAGACAGGGCAAAGCTAATTCAACCCACAAGGTACGAAGAAGCTGACGGCCTCAAACGGTGAGTGATTTAACAGGATAAGGACAGTTTACCATCCTTCATGCCTTATCTTTTAAGTGGCTTCTAGAACAATGATGGAAGACACTAATGCAAAGAAAGTGGGGGGGGGGCAGAAAACTGAGTAAAGCCCCAGTAAAGCTGGGAAGACCCTCCAAGGAAACACCCGTGACAGTGAATGATGGTAAACTAGCTCTAACAGTAGTACGATCCGCCCAAATCCCTTATAGGTCGAAAACTATCAGCAGTGATAAAACTAATCCTCAAAAAACGCGCTCCCGAAACAAAAGGGCAGTTCGCAGCAGGCGCTAGGAGGTGGGAACGAAAAGCTGAATCACACAAAAACGTAACAAAGCCAAAATGGCAAAATCGCAGACCTGCTAAGATCTGACGAATTTACCATGCCACCTACCTGCAAAGCACACCCTCATCAACATACTTGGATGGCAAAGAGGCAAGGAAGAAGTGAAGGATATGCCCAAAGAGCCTTGAGCGCCAAGAAGGTCCACACTGACTTGTGACATAGAGGAGGCCTCAAACAACAGCAGCTAGGCGTGAGTCGCGCATAGCCAAAGCGTGGTACCAGAAAGTTTTCAAACTCGAAAAAGGAGGGAAAAAACAGGAACTCCTGATGCCAAAGCAACAGGAGAAAAACACGGTTAACTCGAAAACTAGTCAAATAGACAGAAAGGCCGGGACGGAGCAGTAAAATCATCGAAAGGAAAACAACCCAGAAAATATGAACGCATCTGTTATTAAAGATAAAGGGATAAAGCCAAAATCAGAACGTAGCAACCTAAAAAACTATTATTTGGGAAGAATTCAAAACAGTACACTAAGAAAGCAGACAACTTTCCAATACTAAGTAAAATGTTTCAAATGACTATGCTGCAGACAACAAGGTCAAGAAGCCAAGTCTTGTTCGTCAGCTGAACTTCACGAAAGGATCACAGCAACAAAGTGCATTTTACATTGAGAGGCTGCAAAGACTGGTCTGAGGAACTTTTGTTGGACCTATAGTGATACCCTTTAGGTGTGTGAAAGATTTTTCTGGGGGTCTCGCCACGTGTTAGAATCAATTAAGCAATTGTTGTATCAAAGGTAGTGGTATTGTGTAATAGAATACGACTGGACAAATTAGGGAGAATAGGTAATCTGTGGTTTCACCAGGTGTTAGAATCAATTCAAGGGATATAGTCGTCGAACTGCGCTCAAAGGTTGTATGGACCAATACGATCATTGGCAGCAATGTATCCATGGCACAACGGTGATTGCTGACAGTTAAGGGAGCCTTCAGTAATTACAGGGGGGTGGGCCGGGGGAATTAGGGGGAGGGTCACTTTTTAGAAAACAGTTCAAGGGGGAGGGTCACTTTTTATAAATCTATCTTGGGGGAGGGTCACTTTTGACAGAAGCTGATATTATGGCCAAAACTTTGATTGTCCGTGTGATATTTCCTAAATTGGAAATCACCAACAAAATACGCACACACTTATAGACCGCAATGCATAGTGAATTGACATTTGGTGAGATTCCAAAATCAAATTTCTTACACAACCATAGACTTGTAACCACTCTAGTCTAATCAAGAACAATAATGTTAATAATCAAGCATACATAAATGCACATATTTATCTAATTTTGTACTGAAAAAAATTATTCATAGTTTCATCATAGACCCCAATGCATAGTGAATCGACATTTTGGTGAAATTCCAAAATCAAATTTCTTGCACAACCATGGACTTGTAACCATTCTAGTCTTATCAAGAACAATAATGTGAATAATCAAGCATACATAAATGCACAGATTTATCTAATTTTGTACTGAAAAAAATTATTCATAGTTTCATCATAGACCCCAATGCATAGTGTATGGACATTTTGGTGAAATTCCGAAATCATATTTCTTGCACAACCATAGACTTGTAACCACTGTAGTCTAATCAAGAACAATAATCTTAATAATCAAGCATACATAAATGCACAGATTTATCTAATTTTGTACTGAAAAAAAATATTCATAGTTTCATCATAGACCCCAATGCATAGTGAATCGACATTTTGGTGAAATTCCAAAATCAAATTTCTTGCACAACCATAGACTTGTAACCACTCTAGTCTAATCAAGAAAATTAATATCAATAATCAAGAGTACACAAATGCAAAGATTTACCTATTTTTGTATTGGAAAAACTATTCATAATTTCATCATAAACACCATGGATAGTGAGCCACCTTTTTAGATGAAATTCAGAATCACTTTCTTGAACACAAATGTTCATTTTACTTCCCTATTCAAGCAAAGTACATTTAAATACATTATCAAACATATATAAAATACAGATATAGCATGTTTTGTGGGGGTAAATTGTCAATAATTTGCCTGATAGACTCCATGTATTATGATTTGATATTTTTGGATGAAGCACTAAATCAGCTACATCTTGCCTTCTTATAGTTGCACAAAATATGGTGACCCTCCTAAACTGTATAAAATACCATATCTCTTCAAAATTCTTGCGTGATAAATTGCGACTGTCTCTCCGAAAACACCAGCCCTCCCTCTATAATTTGTCCCTAACATAACAATTGAACCAATTGTTATGTAAATTAGCTGATACTGTTTTAGTTTTTCCCGGGGAGAATACCGCAGTGGTTTGGGGGGGGGGAGGGTCAAGTTTTCGAATGTCGGACAAGGGGGAGGTTCACATTTTAGACAGGAGGATTGGGGGGAGGGTCACATTTTACGGTACAGGCGTTAGTGAAATTCCAAAGGCCCACCCCTTTGTAATTATGAAGGCTCCACTAAAACATGTATGTCATAATCTATCATCGTATAATTCAAATGTTGCAGGTATCATGATAAGGTGCATGTTGATATCGTGCACGAAATACATTGTTTGTAAACAAGAAACTTGCACCGGCGCAATTCCGACGACTATATCCCTTTAAGCAAGTGTTTCTTATCAAGGTAGTGGTATTGTATGAATCAAACACTACTGGACAAATTAGAAGAATAGTAAAATCAACTCTTTTACATCAGCAAATTTAAGCGCATCTACTTTTCCATTTGTACAATTTACTTTACTATCGGCTATCTGCTATATTGCAACCTTCAGCCATAAGGCACTAAAACGTAAACATTTACAGATACTATTTCTAAGTATTAGTTTCAATCGTGTTTTATTTACCCATGGACTTTCTTTTTTTAGAGTTCACACAATTATGAGTCGTGATTGTTATTCTCCTAAATTAGTTCAAATCGTGTTATATTTACCTGTTGACTTTATTTTTTTAGAGTTCACACCATCAGGAGACATGGAACCTTGCTTGACTTTACGCTTTGCAGAATGGCTGCTTTGCCCGCTATTCTTGTCTCTTGACATCTCTGAAAATCATAAACAACCAGATATGAACTGAAAATGCTCACGTGTTTCATTATATATTGCAGTTATGTGTAAATTTGAACCTTTGCCACATGTTTGCAACTTCATTGAGAGTATTATGATCAACATAATGAACAATAATCACTGCCCATTAATTCTAAAGTCATGAAGTATACAAATATGTAATTAGCTGAAATAAAAATATTGAAGTTCTTTGACTGCTGTCATTGTATCACCATTTTATATAGCAAGTGTAATTACTATTGGCCAAGTCCTTTCAAGCCATATATGCCGAGCTGTGAAAGCTCATTAGATATGCAAATCAAAAATAACTGACATGAAAATGTGAAATGACTTTCGATATTGTTTTAACCAGGTATAATCATCAATGTACATAGCATGTTTTGCCAACTTTGATCAAGTAAATCCCAGTGTATATCCCTAATAAGCAAAGTTCATTAAATATGTAAATTAGGAATTGACTTAAGTAAAATGCTAATGATTGTGAATAATGTTGCATCATGGTATCTGCAATATATGTAGCAAGTTTTGTCAACTTTGGTCAAGTCAATTCAGATATATCTCTAATTAGGAAAGTTCATTAAATATGCAAATTAGGAATTGGCTGAAGAGGAAATGCTTAATAACTTTCAATAATATTGTATTATAGTGTCTTTAATGTACATAGCAAGTTTCATCAATTTTGATCGAGTCAATTCAGATAAATATCCCTAATTATGAAAATTCATTTAATATGCAAATTAGGATTTGGCCGAAGTTAAAATGTCTTTTGACTTTCAATAATGTTTATCACAGTATCTTTGATGTATATAGCAAGTTTCAACAACTTCAACCAAGTTAATGCAGATATATATCCCTAATTGGGAAAGTTCATTAAATATGCAAATTCGGAATGGCAGAAGTAAAAATGCTTAAAGATTTTCGAAAATGTTGTATTATAGTACCTCCAAATACATGTAGCAAGTTTCAGCTACTTTGGTCAAGTCAATTCAAATATATATCACTAATTAGCAAAGTTCATTAAATGTGCAAATTAGGAATTGGCTAAAGTTAAAACGCTTCATGACTTTCAATAATGTTAAATAATAGTATCTTTAATATACATACCAATTTGTCAAGTTTGATTGAGTCAAATCAGACATATATCCCTAATTAGGAAAGTTCATTAAATATGCAAATTAGCAACTATCTTTCATGTAACCCTTGATGGTTCCCGCTGCTGATATATGTTGGAGTGATCAACATTTGTGGCAAATCTCATCAAATTGTGTGAGGTCGTTTTCAATGTATATCCGTTTTTTTCTAAAATCATAATTTTGCAAAAGAGTAAAAAGTATGCAAGCCACACCCACCAAAAATTAATCAGTTCTTGCCATCTGCTAACTTTATATATGTATTAGATTTGATTCTGATCTGACCAGCCGTTTTTGAGATATCAGACCAACAGACAGACAGACAGACAGACACACGGACAGACAGACAGACAGACAGACATATGCTCGACATATGCTCACGTGTGTAAACACATGAGCAAAAAACTACAGTGAAGTTAATCAGATATCCCTAATTAGGAAAGTTCATTAAATATGCAAATTCGGAATTGGCTGCAATAAAAATGCTTAATGACTTTCAAGAATGTTGTATCATAGTAGCTTCAATACATGTGGCAAGTTTCATCAACTTTAGTCAAGTCAATTCAAATATATCCCTTATTAGCAAAGTTCATTAAATATGTAAATTAGGAATTGGGTGAAGTTAAAATGCTTGATGACTTTCAAGTATGTTGAATTATAGTATCTTCCATATACATACCAAGTTTGGTCAATTTTGATCAAGTCAAATCAGATATACATCCCTAATTAGGAAAGTTCATTAAATATGCAAACAAGCAACTATCTTTCATGTCACCCTTAATGATTCCCACTAATGATATATTTGGTGTGAGAGCAACATTTGTAGCAAATCTCGTCAAATTGTGTGCAGTCGCTTTTAATGTATATCCGTTTTTACTATAATCATTAATTATGCAAATGAGCAGAAAGTATGCAAGCCATACCCACCAAAAACTAATCAGTTCTTGCCATTTGCTAACTGAATCTATTTACCAGATTTGATTTTGATCTGATCAGCCGTTTTTGAGATATCGGACAGACAGACAGACAGACAGACAGACAGACACACAGACAGACAGACAGACATCGCTGCGACATATGCTCACGTGTGTGAACACTTGAGCAAAAAATGTATTTCAAGAGACGATGGGAAATAATAAACCGTTGATATTTAGCAGTGTTATTTTGTCTGTATGCACAAAATGAAGCTTGGGATATGAGGCTTGAGAAATCGCCAGTTTACACCTTATTATTGTGTAATCTTCAGTATTCAGCTTATCAACACAACCTTCATTGTGCTATTTATGTTCTATTGGTCTCAAATGAAATTAAGTCCAGTCATATATTGAAATTTCAATATACAATAACAGTGCGACAGATTTATATTCAATGTTACAAGAACACCTTTGGAACTAATTTTAGATATTTGTATGGTGAAGTAATGTCGATTTCATCTATAAATGTAATCTCATCTGCTTTTCTTTATACGTTACACACTTGTTTTTATGAGTAATTTGCAATATTACAACATTCAGCGATACGGCACCTAACACTTTTGACAAATTTGAAAAATATAAAAATTCAATTATCCCAAATTAGTTCCGATCGTGTTCAAGTAAGATTAAGGTATTTCAACATGATTTTATTAAAGGTCATTCACTAATCCGACAGATTATAAACTTCGCATGATATGACATATTATCATATACCCATGCCCATATTGCGATATTTTGATGACGTTTAGCGTAAAATATTCCAGTAGATATTTTACGGTAAACGTCACAGTCCGCACGTTAAACGTCATCACTTTATGCCATTCCCGAACTACATTGACACTACTACTAAATGTAAACAAACAATATGGCTATCACTCTTCCGAAGTTCGCCTACGATGTTACTATCGATATTAAAAAGTGGTGGGGTTTTGAAGAGCAGGGAAATTTGGGGTTAACACGAGTTAAGCACATGTAGGATTTGGGTTTGAACTTGTCTTGTACATGTGATGATATCCTATCTTTCGATTACCGCTACTGCAAAGTTCTCGCACTGTACTGCTGTGCGGCCGCCGGAGAGCGGTTACCCAGACCCACTCAGACGATCACCGTTTTTACCGCCACATTTCCATCGTCGTTTGGTCAAAAAAGAGAAAGTCAATAATTGTACAACGAGGCATCAACATGAGTTTTTTTTCGAATTTTCTCGTAATTAAAGACATCGACTCTCAATTCATTGTATTTTTAATCCATTCTGACAACAAAATGAAAATTCAAACGGCGAAAAGTAGGGGTTGCATGGACGTTCAGCTGAAAATGTTCACTGTCAATATCATAACCATCATGGCAGCATACAATGATCCAGAGCTCCAGGAAATATTTGCATTGGCTGAAAAATTGTGTGGTGCGAGCCCGTTCCGTGGCAGGAAAGGCATCATCAAGAATATGAGCAGTCTAACCGACAACAACAGCAACCAAATCAAGATCGTTATGCTGAATTCACCGATGCAGACTTGGACGAGTTCGTGGATCAGCAAAAGAAGAAAAACACCGTTCGAAGTACCAACACGGCGGTAAAACAATTCCACGAATGGTTGTCAGTCATGCGTCCATCCGAAACTCGCCCCATTGTTCAAATTCCACCACCTGAACTCGATGGTCTGCTTGCTGCCTATTTTGTGGGAGCTAGACAAAAAATGGGGAAGAATACGAGCCGGATACGCTCACAAATTATCAGCGAGGAATCGATCGATTTCTTCAGGACAGCGGCTACCCAATTTCCATCATACGCGGCAACGAGTTTCAGCGCTCCCGAAAATGTCTCGCGGCAAAAAGGGTAGGGTTGAAAAAGCAAGGAAAAGGAAATAAACCGCAAGCCGCTGAAGTTATTACAGAAGACGAAGAAAAGCTTTTGATTGAAAAGGGTATCGTCGGAAGATCAAGCCCCGAAGCTCTGTTCAACGCGGTTTGGATGAACAATACGAAGATGTTAGGGTTTCGTGGAGGCCAAGAAAACAGGGACTTGAAATGGGGCGACATCCAGCTAAAGAAGACCGCCGGTAATCAGGAGTACCTTGAATTCAACGAAAGAGAAACAAAGACGAGATTTGGACAGGCTGGAGCCAAACTAAGACCGTTCAACCCGAAAATCTTCGCAACTCCTGAGAAACCCGATACATGTCCGATCATAACGTACCGCGAATTCACCTATCGCCGCCCCGTCGAAATGAACACCGCCGACAGCCCTTTCTATCTGGCGATCAATTATTCGCCCTCGTCAACTGTCTGGTTCAAGAAAACACCGATGGGAAAAAACAGATTGGCAGTGGTAGTCCAAACAATGACCGAGAAAGCTGGAATCAGAGGTAAGAAGACGAACCATAGTATGAGAAAAACGGCTATCACAAAGTTGCTTCACACGGGTATTCCACCAACACAGGTTCAACAACTGTCCGGTCACAGTCAACTTCAGTCTGTCAACAACTACGCCATCGCCTCTCTCAAACAACAGGAAGAAATGTCAAACATTCTCGCTCCTCAGTCATCATCATCATCATCATCATCATCCACTAACATTCACAGTCAAGCACTAGCGCAAGTTAAAACAGATTCCATCAGTTCTAATACATGTCAGTTGGAAGCAGCATCAACGGGCGGTCTATTCAGTGGAGCAGTGATTTACGGCGGTTCGTTCAACATCTACGTCTCGAACGGGACAGCTGGACCATCTTCCGCGACACGACAACCTCCGTTCAAACGACGTCGTCTGGCTGTCATTTATGACACATCGTCAACGTCTGAAAATTCTCAAGAATAAATAGATGCGGACACACGAACTCTCTCGTTTAACTGCCTTTGGCTTTAATTGTTCATTGACTTTCGAAGTTCGATTTCATAAACTTTTGAACTCATTTTCAGTACGTTCGATGCATCGTTTGCCGTTTCCCCAGTTCTATTGACACGGTGTCTCGCCTTCAATTAGATTTTCTAGAATTCGTGGACTTACCAATTTCAAATTTTACTGTTCCTGTTGGCTTTGTGTCCCGTTAGTAATATCTTATAGTTATACGGAGTAAATCCAGAGTGATCAGCTGTTACAGTGCCGTGAATATATCGTCGCCACATTGTGTTCATTGTAAAGGCATGTGTATTGATGCCTGTTTTCATTATTTGTAATTTAAATCAATGCGCGCGGCGGAATAAATGAGATCGTTTAAATTGAAACTAGTAATCTTTATTTCTCCCCTTTTTTTTAAATATGGGCATGGGCATATGATAAATCGGTTATTACCCAATATCACCTGTTCCTTGTGTCGTATCAGCATTCGTGTCATTTGTGATGCGTCAGACACTCGACTTCATCTCGTGTCTGACGCATCACAAATGACACTCATGCTGATACGACACAGGAACAGGTGATATTGGGTAATAACCTCTAAATGTCCAGGCAATAGTCGGGAATGTGCAAATTTATGTGGAAATATTTACGAAGTATCTAACATCTCTGGGTTTATATTTTAAAGATCATCAAAACGTGCAAGTATTTTTTTACAAATCTGGTTCTTAATGATTCACAATCTGTCACCAGTATCTTTAATTGTTTAGAAGACTCCAACAGTTCAGAAAGGATGGTATTTATTTCTTTTTTCAAGAAGTGCTGTAGTCTCTGTCATGGTTTGATTTTTCACTATTATTTTGATATGGATGATAACGGCAGTTAGTTGCTTGTTCTGTACAAATAGGCAAATCATACTGAAATGAACATGTATTCGTTTGTTGAACACAGCTTGTGAATCATGTTTATTTCCAGTTGTGACAAGTGAAACAGAAAGTAACTACAATTTTTATGGCATTATTCTATCATGTTGCATGTCAACATTGTCTTGTTGAATTCCAAAAATGTATCAATTAATTCGCTTTTTTTAAAAGTTTGTATCATTAACAGTCAACCATGACCTTGACAGCAATTAAGCAAGAACTTCCTCTATAAAAGCCGGATTATCATAAATCTATGCAAATGTTAAAAAGCCATGCTACTGATCGGACGTGCCATGTTTGGTCCAAGAATCCAATAATTTTGCCATGTTTCAGGCGTTTATTGTCATTAAATCTTGCGTATGATGTCTATGAATATGTAACGACTAAACTTGAGTTGAAAATAAATTGAAAAAACTTCCGTTTATTGTCGGAGAACGCATATGTTTCAAAATATATTCCCCATACGACGATTTGACCATCTTTGCATATTTCACGAAAGTGCCCATTACGATTATTCGAATCTATCACACGGTCAAAGCGATGCAAATGCCTACATCATCAGTAATCCCCCTATTGTGCTCCAACGGTCCCGTAATTTCCCGTTTAAGCTGGTGAAAATATCAGCCGTGATATTTCACCATAGACGTCGGGATATGCACGATAAACGTCATCAGTTTTGGAGTTTTTCCCGAACTACATCAGCAGTTTGTTGGTGAGCAACGTAAACAAACAAAATGGATGCCGCTCCGAGCCTGCGAAGCGATGTCGCCGAAGTAAAAATTGAAGAGTTTCGAGAATACGGGTATTTCTCTTCGCCAAATACGAGAATAACATGTTGAGTCTTGTAATGCTTTCCCATGGTTTTCCTGTTAAAGCTCTCGTATTTTTTTGCCAAGCTCTGGAAAAGGTTCTGCCGTTCGCACGGTGCCTGCACTGCAACCCCAGAACAGGAAGTGAGCGCGTGGCTTACAGTGATGTCGCGCGCGCGATGACTGTTGACATGGCAACTCTCAGGCTAATTAAAACAAAAATGGCGGCCCCTCTCCGCGCGAGCTCCGTTCCGTAGGACGATCGAGCACGATCGAAATCCGGATAGATTAAAAGCAGAAGACAGTTTTGATCGGTTACAATTGTAATAGCATAGTGCACCTTAAAAGGTTCCTCCTGTATGATGATTTTCCCGGTGTCTTACTTCTTGGGGTTCATTGAGACATGTAGGACTTGAAGCGATGTAACGCATGATGTTGACTTCGTTGTATTCTTTATGAATAAAGCCTGTTCACATAAATATTCAGATATTTATGCGCAATGATAATAAAGTAAAGCCTCAAAATTTATTGTTTTTCGTACTATCAGTAAAATTATGGGCATGGGTATATGATAAAGGGTTATTACCCAATATCGCCTTTTCCTTGTGTCGTATCAGCATTCGTGTCATTTGTGCTGCGTCAGACACGTGTTTGACGCAGCACTAACGCCACTCATGCTGATATGACACAGGAACAGGCGATATTCGGTAATAATCTCTAATTAGTATATGGACCGATATGAACTCCCTCCTTAGGCACTTTTATCCATCATATTTTCCTGTTAGTAGGGGAACTCGGCTGTCAGAATCTGCTTGTTTGCCATTGAACCGCTGGTGGGTGTTGACCTCGGGTGGTTTCTATGACAACACTGTAATGAGAATTGGAATCAAGAAAATCCTGGATATTCTTTACTCAAAAACGTAAAACCACTAAAATATGAAATAAGTGCCCAGATTTATATTTGAAGTTGCCATGTCGGTGCGACCCAGATATGGATAATTTAAGGTAACGCTTATGCCTAATTACTGTTGTTGCCAGGGCAACGCAAAATTGGAAATCGTTTGTTTTTAGAGAAAAACGTCATATCCTTGTCATTACTGCCAAAAAGCACAATATCAGGGGCTTAGCCTAAACCTCAGACCTTTCTATAAAAAGTTATATATTTTAGGCTATAGAGTTGTTAAATATGCTAATCATATATTTATACGTAAATGTACCTATATGAGAAATGGGAATACGCTGGAGAGATTCTGTCCTGGGCAGTCAGGGTTGTCTGCTTGCTCTGAATATAGTATTCTATATCTTTGTTTGAGGTTGCCCAATCGGTTGCAATCAAAACTTAGTTCATTTAAGGTCATGGTCATGCCAAGTCGGGGTTGATGCTATGGCAATTGGTGAAAGCATAGAAAAATGAATTATCTTAGCAAGTAAACAACATGTCTAATTGTATGCATTTCTAGCAGTCCGGTCGATTGCAATCAAGGTCTAGGGTAGTTGACACTGTGGCAAAGGCTAGCTTTCTACTCAGATTCCTGCGACCTTGCTAGGCCGTAGGTTTTGTGAGATTATCTCATTTATATAACACTCAGGACCATCTGTTCTCTCGAGAACGTACCTACGAGATACAGGGCCATTGAAAGAATGTCTCCATTTCTGGCGAACTCGCGTTTTTATTATTTACATCTAAAAGATAATTGTATTTGAGGAATTTATTATCTGTAATCGACGCATGGAACATATGAAATATGAAGTGAGAGTGAATGTTATTTGTCATCGGCGGGTTTAGCTGTTTCTCTGTACAGGAAACATGTGTTCGTTAGCGTAACCTCAAAGTGTTTACAATATATACCAACTTTAGTAATTCAAAACGACAATTCAGTTGTAGCTGACGTCAAATATGCGTTCGATTGTCATAGAGCTCATTTCTTTCTCTCGCTTATATAGTGTAGGCTGTAGAAAGCCACAATGCGTCAAGAAATTGAGCGTAGACATGAATACTATGAAACAAGTATTGTCGGTGGCACCATTAACAGACCATTCACAGACCAACAAGCTGGTAATTTCAAACTTTTACCGGAGTATATTGGTCCAGAGCCACGGCTAATAAACCCGCTGCCTGACAATGCTCCAGAAGTCGAATTGTTTTTAGCAAATATTCGACGAGGATCTGATAAGATTCCATAGCGGTGCACTAGTCGTTACGCTAGACAGAGGAAAAAGGCAAATACAAAGGAGCGACAAAGATCAGCCTTGACACCAACAGCGTGTTTTGATATAAGAACGTTCATTGGGTTTATGGCTTTATTTTGGATTTTATTGCAGCGTGAAATCTCACTGTATTGGTCGGACCATGTGTGCTTCGGTCATTATTTTGTCAAGAGAACTTGATCCCGTGATCGCTTCAAGCTACTGATGCGATATACTTCGTCACAAAACCGTACTGTGATCGTAACACTGCCATGTATACAACCCAAAAATAGCTGAGAAAGGGGATAATAATCGCAATCATACCAATCCATAATCCAATAACACTAGGTCAAAATTTGTAAGACATAGTTGTAAACATAGACACAAACAGCACAGAACAGACAGTAAATAGACGGTACACAAACAAAGTCAAATTTATGAAAGAAAGATATATGGACCTCTGGCCAAAAGACCAAAAAGTGATGAAATAATAATAATGTTGAAAGTTCTAAAGTTTATTGATCAAGTAAATGGAAACACTGGGATTCAATGAAGCCCAAATAGTGAACTTGCAAACGATGATGGTGTCATCCCCTATCAGGGTCGCACAAAAAACTTCTCCACAATCCCTTAAACTGCATAAATATGGCATGAAAGTTCACACACTATAAGTAAATCTGCTATAGGTTACCTTTCAACGACAGCTAGGTTAATGGACTTCGCCTGTACTACTAATATTTCTAACATTGAGAACCACAGATGCGGGCTAGGGCTTGAAATATGTGCCAACATGGAAAAAATTATTTGCTAATTTCACGTTTTGCAAATCTCTTGAAAGAAATCTTTCGTTCGGTTTCTTTACGTATATTACGTATAGGGAAAGTTACTGCAGTTACTGGCTCATGTCTTTAGGAACAGCAGGGACCGTCTTTCACAAGTTACTGGCCCGGCATGAAAATAGCTGGCCTCGGGCCATTGGGTTTGCGTACATGGAATCTACAACTACATCTCAAACAACGGGCGAGTGGCATCGGGCAAATTGGAATCGGGCGAGTAGGTTCTGGGCGGGTTTGAAAAAGTGCGAGTTGACTGTAAATCAACTTAAACATGACTGAGCGACAAAGCATTAAAATTACAATATCAAGTAATTTCAGTGTTTGTCGAGATTGTGCAAAGTCGGGATGCTGAAATCCAGTGAATAGTTCTAATGAAAAAACATAATGTTTTTCAGATCGAAATTAATTCGTCTGCCTGCATATGCTTTTTTCAAAGGCAGTGGCGCAGCATAGAAAGTTGATTCCGAGTAACAATATCATTATTATTATTATTATTATTTATTTCTTAAAGAGCGCACTACACTTCTCTCAGTGCTCTGTACACAAACAATGAAAAGAATGACAAAAAAAAGAAAATCAATACAAATCATTAAACACAGTAACATTCCTTAAAAGGATAAGTTTTCAACTGTCGCTTCAAGGATTGAACCGAACAGTTTAAAATAGCATTATTAAACACTAGTTCATTCCATAATATTGGAGCAGCAACTGAAAAAGCACGAAACCATAGTTTACAGTAGTATTCCTCGTATCACGCCAAATTAACAATAGTTTATCAGAGGAACGGAGAAGAACACGTCGTTGAACCTGCATATCTATCAGTGACTTCAAATACTTTGGACATTTACCGGTCAGAATTTTGAAAGTGAGGAGGAGCATTTTAAACTTAAATCTTTCTTTTACATGTAACCTATGCAAATCAATTAAAACAGGCGTGATGTGTTCACATTTCCGTGTACGACTAATTAAGCGTGCAGCAGCATTTTGAACGGACAGGAATTTTCACTTTGGTATTTTTGAATTCCATACAGGAGACTATTAAACAAGGCAGGATGTCACAAAACCATGTAAAAGTTTTTCCGTAGATTTCTTGTCGATCAAACAACAAATTTTGCTAATTCTGTACAAAGCGAAGAAAGCAGATTTACAAATACTATTTACATGATTCGTCATGAAACCATCAGACTCTAAAAGTATTCCAAGATTTTTGTCGATGTAGAAGGACTGATGTCAAATGTGCCAAATCTTAGGGATTTCAACTTCATCCCACCTCTTCTGAAACGCGATGAAAACTGAATTACTTCAGTCTTGCCATCATTAAGAATCAGATATTTGACATCATCCATTGACGAATATTTTGAACACATAATTCAAGATCTTATCTAACATCTACGGGGCTATTGCAAACAACATAAATCTGAGAATCATCTGCGTACTACATGTATTCCAAACCATGAGCAGAAATTAGATCATCAAGAGGTGCAGTGTACAGTTTAAAACGGATAAACGGAGGCACCGTGGACCAGTGGTTAGGGCAACGGACTCACTATCAGAGGATGGTGGGTTCGAGACCCGGTTCAAGACCCGGTAGGTCCAGAGTAATGGACTCACTGTCGGAGGACGGTGAGTTCAAGACTCTAGCACGGTGTTGTGCCCTTGAGCAAGGCACTCTAATCCTCAGTGCTCAATTTGGGGTTAGTGGGTATGCGTACCTCATCCTGTAATTGGGCCAACGCCTGTTGGATGATGGGCGGAATAAAACAATGCGGTTCCAGTCCACTGCCAATGGCTTCATAGTGAATGCCTGCACCTGTTCGTTTTGGTCGGCAAAAACAGAAAAGATCGTTGAATTTTCTAAAAGCAGGCTCACGTTGACCAGAACTTAATGAATTTGTAGAGATTTATCGCGAAGAAAAGCCATCGGGTGTGAGAATGAACACAAATAGTAAACCAATGTTAGGGCAATTAACATATATGGCCTGTTTTCTTTGAAATACCACACAGAGAAAGCGAGGGTAAAGTAATAGGCACACACTCGACACAGCTTAGGCTTGTAGAAGTAATACATGACATTTATTGATCATATCATAATTTCTAGGTGAACAATGCTAGTAATACCCTGTGGTCTGTCATCCATCAAATGCATGAAAACATAGATTTTACTATACAAGTAGGTATTTGATACGGTATTTTCTACCCTGGATTGATAGCTCTGCTGGTGGACAGAATTATCTCCATATTGCTTCGATAAAGTTTGAGTGCGATGTGCGGTAGTTGAGTATGCGAGCGTTAGTGCTTCATGAACTTTACAAGGTGTTGAGAAGTCGCAGTCAGAAAACTTAACAACTTAGCCCGGTTATTGAACAAATGTTGTGAGGAATTGGCCGAGCGGTTCTGTCTGTTGCTTCTCCGATAGGTGACTAGATGCCGTATGGTGTGGTTTCGACCCCGATTGAAGACATCGTACAGTATCACATAGGGTCCCCTGGCTCTACGGACCTCGAATACATCAACACAGTAATGATCGCATAATATGTCAGGGTAGTTCAGAATATCTTCTCAAGTTGACAGCTGCCGACCGACAAACATGGTCAATTTTCAAAACTGAGATTGGTGTTACTGGAAACCTGTCGCAAAAGTGTTAAGGTCATGTTCATGCTTACGAATGTTGACATGACATCAACATGATACAAGTAATGGAATTTATAATGGTTACGTTAAGTATATAAGGTTGACATAATTTGTGCACAATGCCTGCCACTGCTAATTTTCAGAAAACAAATGCTAACAATTGTCTTTCAGGTAACCCAACTTACCCGGAGTTTTCAGCCAACCATAAACCTTTTTTGTTTTTGTTTTGTTTTTGTTTTGCAAATTCTTGGTTTTTGCTGAATTTTTGCTACAAAACGATGAAAAACTTAAATTTAATGCGACAAAATGTCAACCGATTGCCGTAATCAATTTTCCGGACAAATGTTACTTGAAACTCAATATTTTAGGCCCTTTTAGCTCACATGTTCCCACACGTGAGCTAATGTAGCAGTGATGTTTGTATGTCTGTTTTTATGTTTGTCTGTACATCTGTCCTTGCGCCCAATTCTCAAAAACGGCTCCTCAGATTAAAATCTACTCTGGTATATATAGATGCAGTTTGCAAATGCCATTGACTGATCAGATTACATGGGTGTGGCTTGTTTACTTGTTGCTCATTTGCATAATTTAATATTAAAAACAACAACAAATATACATTGAGAACGACTGCTCACGATTTGAAATGATTTGCTACAAGATGATCACAACAAGATATATCAGGCGTGAAATGTATTAGTGGTGACATGAAAGATGAGTGCTAATTTGAATTTATCATATACCCATGCCCATATTGCTACATCCTAGTGACGTTCACCGTAAAATATCAGCCGTGATATTTCATGGTAAACGTCGAGATATGCACGATGAACGTCATCAGTTTTAGAGTTTTCCCGAACTACATTAGCAGTTTGTTGGTAAACAATGTAAACAACAAAATGGATGCCGCTCCCCGCCTGCGAAGCAATGTCGCCGACGTAAAATCTTGAGGGCTTCAAGGAACACGGGTATTTTTGGTTGCAAAATACGGAAATATCACGTTGAGTCTTGAAATTTTGTTTTGGTAAAGTTCTAGCAAACATTCTGTCGTTCGCACGGCGCCGGCACTGTGCACGGTCTCCACCAAACAGGTAGTGAGCGCGTGGTGTTACAGCGAGTCGCGCGCGCGACAACTGTTGACATGGCAACTCTAGGGTAAACTAAAACCAGATATGAACTGAATATGCTCATGTGTTTTACAACAGGTTCATTAATAGTAGTGCGCTTCACAGAACAATGAGATATATGTTATCACTATATGTAGCAGGTTTTTTCAACTTCGCACAGTACTCTCAGAGTTTAATCACTAATTACAAAACTTTATTTTATATGCAAATGAGCTGTTCATTAACTTGACACTGCTCAATGCTTTATGGGACAATTAGATATCCATCAGATCAACATTTGTAGCACGTTTTATTTAATTTAATGCTGTAATTTTAGAGTAAATTCACCATTACAAAGTTCATTAAATATGCAAATAAACCCTAAATTAACTTGACACAGTTCAATGATTCATAGCACAATTAAATATTTATCAAATCAATATCTGTAGCACGTTTCACAAAATTTTGGTGCCGAAATTTCAGAGTTATATACCTAATTACAAAGTTTATTAAATATGCAAATGAACCCTTAATTACTTTACACTACTAAATGCTTTACAATACAGTTAGATATTTGTCGTATCAGTATGTGCAGCAGTGTTCATCATTTTCGGAGTTATATGACTTATTATAAGACTTCATGAAATATGCAAATGAGCTATTTATTAATTGACACTGCCTTATGCTTCTAAGTATAATTAGATATATATCAGATCAATATTTGTTGCAAGTATCATCAAGTTTAACACTGTAATTTTGGATTAATATCACTAATTACAAAGTTCATTAAATATGCAAATGAACCCTTAATTAACTTCACACAACTAAATGTTCTACACCACAATTAGATATCTGTCGGATCAGTATCTGCAGCAGATTTCATCACATTTTGTGCAGTTATTTTGGAGTTATATCACTAATTAAAAAACTTCATAAAATATGCAAATGACCTATTTGTTAAATTGACACTGCCAAATGCTTCTCAGTACAATTAGATATTTATCAAAACAATATCTGTACCCAATTTCACTAACTTGGGTGCCGTTTTTTCAGAGTTATATACAAAGTTCATTAAATATGCAAATGAACCCTTAATTAATATCACACTACTAAATGCTATACACTACAGTAAGATATCAGTCGGATCAGTATCTGTAGCAGATTTCATTACATTTAGTGAAGTTATATCGGAGTTATATGACTAATTACAAACCTTCATAAAATATGCAAATGAGCTATTTATTAACTTGACACTGCCTTATGCTTCTAAATATAATTATATTATATCATGCTACAAAGCGCCATTCTGATTGGTTGAGAGCTCATTCTGCTGATGCTAAAATACTGTTTTAGCACTGATAGCGGTGGTAAAACGAGCCCCTAAACCAGCATTTTTGGAAATTGCCCGGTCGGTGCATTTGAACGTACATATTGAAACCATATACCCTCGAGAAAAACCGAAAGAGTCCACTTTGTTTCAGAGACCGAAGACGGAATTTTGATACACAGATAAAGTGTGGGTCTATAACTCACCTCTTAGTGTAAATAAGTTGAGATCGATGATCGATGACAGACATATCTGAAGCAGCACATTTCGGGTGTGATGCACACAACAAATATTAGGGCGACATAGCACACCGTGAACTTTGCTTGATATTGCGGGAGTCGAGACGCGATATATCCTACCGCTCTTTAAAATGAAGATAGTATTCGTTCATACACAAATAAATTGACACTTCCTCACAGTAACAGTATGTCATATATTCTTTACCAAAGTAGGGCTGTAACAGACCGGGATATCCTGACGATGTACACCAAGAAGTCCACATAACAATGGAATGACTCGTGGCGACTGCGACTAAATTTGACATCAAATGCAACGAGCAGTGTCAGCGTCTAGCTCTCCCTGCATCAACTGTCCATCACTGTTCATCCCTGCACAACTGTTCATCACAGTTGCAGTCATCGCAAGTCTGGATTATTTCAAAACTTATTGCTTTCTGGTACAATTATCGTCCAAAAATAGGTCCTGTAACTTCACTGAGCCACCTCTGAATGTCGCTACGGCCGCGGTCGACGTATACCGCTTATACGATACAGAATGAGACAAATCTATTTTTAGTATGCTAAAAAAGCCAGGGCTATTGTTCTTATGTAAATTTAAGAAAAAAAATGTTACTTTTTTCTTTGAGTTGAACTCTTGACCCATTTCTGTGTGACTTTAGCAGGTATTTTTGACAAGTATAGTGTTCGTGTTGCATGCGAATAAAATGCAATGTCGATATGAACGTAATGCGTATTTATCGTGTGTCTGTAAGTAATCCCAACTTATGAAAATGCTCGGTCTCGGGCGCAGAATTTCCGACGTTCGATCTCTCAGACGTCCGTTTTCTGCATTTGGGGCTTAGAATGATGAAAATACCCAAGTAAGACAACAAAGGCAAGCAAGTTGATATAATATAATAGCAATAACCCCTTCGCAGTCGGGTAAAGACTCGATTTTGGTACAATTCGCTCCATATAGCACTCGCCTATCGGCTCGTGCTATATGTCGCACATTGTACCAAAATCTCGTGTATACCCTCCTGCGGCGTGGGTTATTGCTTAATTAGATATATATAAGATCAATATTTATTGCAAGTATCATCAAGTTTGGTGCAGAAATTTGAAAGTTATGTCACTAATAACAAAATTTCATTAAATATGCAA
Organism: Ptychodera flava; assembly: GCF_041260155.1. Lineage (NCBI taxonomy): Eukaryota > Metazoa > Hemichordata > Enteropneusta > Ptychoderidae > Ptychodera > Ptychodera flava. Next base: position 74,434 of record NW_027248411.1, read on the forward strand.
ATGAGAAGATAATTAACATGAACTCACAGTATCACCATAATGTTCTTAGATTGTCATCTGTGAAAAGTTTCATGAAATTTTGTGCAGCATTTCTTGATATATGTCTACACTGTCATTACCGTCTCCATAGGGAAACCATTGTACGGAAAAAAACGATATTGCATAACTTCATTAATATGCAAGCCACACTAACCAAAATCTAATCAGTTCTTGCAAGTAGCATATGGTACCTGTGTACCAAATCTGACTTGAATCCGTTCAGGCGTTTTTGAGTTATCTTGTAAACAGACAGACAGACAGACAGACAGACACACACACACACACACACACACCACACACACTAACACACACACACACGGACAGACAGACAGACATCGCTATGACATTAGCCCACGTATTTACACACGTGAGCTAAAAATGGCGTCCTATCCGCGCGAGCTCCGTGCCGTACGACGATCGAAATCACGATAGATTTAAAGCTGAGCAGTTTTTGATCGGTTACAGTTGTAATAGCATATTGCACCTTAAAATATTCCTTCTGTATGACGATTTTGTATTTCGGTGTCTTTCTTCTCGGGTTTCATTGAAATATGGACGACTTGCAGCGATGTCGCGCGTGATGTTGACATCTTCGTCGTATACTTTATGAACGAAGCCTGTTCACATAAACATTCTGATATTTATGCGCAAGGCGTAATAAAGTAAAGCATCAAAATATAAGGTTTTTCGATCTTTTAGTAAAAATTCCCTAACATTATGGGCATGGGTATATGATAAATCGGTTATTACCTGATATCGCCTGTTCCTTGTGTCGTATCAGCATTCGTGTCATTTGTGCTGCGTGAGACACTCGACTTCGTCTCGTGTCTGACGCAGCACAAATGACACTTATGCTGATACGACACAGGAACAGGCGATATTGGGTAATAACCTCTAAGTATAATAAACTTTCCTAACAGGGGATATATATCTGAATTGACTTGATCAAAAACTGACAAAACTTGGTATGTATATTGAAGATATTATGATGTAATATTATCAAAGTCACTGTTATGAGCATTTGAACTTCAGCCAATTCCAAATTTGCATATTTAAAATTTCCAAATTAGGAATATATCTGAAATGACTGGACCAAAATTGTTGAAACTTGCCACATATTTTGAAGATACTATGGTACAACATTTTTGAAAGTCATTATAATAAGCATTTTACTTTAGCCAATTCCTAATTTGCATATTAATGAACTTTTAAATTAGAGCTGTATTTGAATGGACTTGATACAAATCGATGAAACTTTTTATTTACATTAAAGACACTATGATATAACATCATTGAAAGTCATTCAGATTTTAACTTCAGTCAATTCGTAGTTTACATATTTAATGAACTTTCTAATTAGGGATATAATCTGAATTGACTAGACCAAAATGATTAAGCTTGCCACATATTGAAGGTACTATATGATACAACATCATTGAAAGTCATTAAGCATTTTAGCTTCAGCCGATTCCTTATTTGCATATTTAATGAACTTTCCTAATCAGGGATGTTTATCTGAATTAACTTGTCCAAAATTGACGAAATTGCTATGTACTGTAAGGATACTATGATACAACATCAATTAAGTCATCAAACATTATCTTCTGCCAATCCCAAATTTGTATATTGGATAAGGTCATTTCAGTCAAATTCCTCATTTGCATATTAATAAACTTTCCTTACTCGGGATGTATACTAGGATTTACTTGTTCAAAGTCGGCAAAACCTGTCATTGATTGTCATGTAATGTAAAACAAAATTGAAAGTCATTTTGCATTTTCGTGTAAGCTAATTTATAATTTGTATAAAAAGCTTTCACAGTTTTCCATTTATATCTTGAGGGATATGACCAAAGGCAATTACAGTTGCTTTTTAAAGTTGGATGCCATGATAGTAGTAAAGGAAATTTAGTATTGTTATTTCATCAAATACATAATTATTTGTACACTTAATGACCTCTAGAATTGTGGTGAAATTGTTCCTTATGTTGATCACGACACCTTCAGTCAAGTTGCAAACATGAGGCAAAGTTTCAAATTTACATATGACTGCTATATGTAATGAAACACGTCAGCATTTTCAATTTATGTTGGTTCATATCAGTCATCCCCTCTTCATCATTACACATATTGCCTTGCATGCTGAACATGTATAGACAATCTTCAATATCTGTTCTTTATTATTCTGCTGTTTAAGTTTACAATTATCCTGTGCGAATTTTCGAACGCAGAAAGTGGCAAAATATATACCTATTTGATGGATTAATATAGTTTGTCTCCGGTCACAATTACACATTTTCAGGTCTCCATAGTCTTTATCTTGTTGAAGTCATAAACCATTTATTGCATTACTATTTTGAAGTTTCATTTCGAAAACTGAAAAAGGGAAATTAAGTTTTTACTGTCCCGTTCCTGTAAAAAACTTTACTAAATACAAAGTGGTCACCATTATTGATACTGCCATAAAGGTCAATTTCAGGCAAATTGATACTTCAGCATATCTTCAGTATACTGCCGCGTTATAATAGTAGCCTGTTGCGTTGACTATTTAATATCAAAAGAAGCAACATTGATGTATTTTTGTAACAACGGGAATGCTATAGAGTCGTAGGCTATCAAATTCAAAAAAACATCTATTCATCAGCTTATGGAATCAATTTTCAGATATTTTTTTTTCGTATTATTAGAACATCCAGGAAACAGAAAATATAGTCTGTTTATTTTCACCCTAAGCATCAATACACATATCTTTAAAAAAATGATGTGAGTTTTACGTTGAAAGAGCAAAATGAAACGCAATTCTACACTATCCACGCCATCGCAACACTAGATCATTACAAACATGCGGTAGTAGACATATAATCATGTTATATCAACTGGCTTTAGGAAGATAGTGGTCGACGAGGGGCAGGAGGAAGCCTTGCGTACTTTTCTTGTTAGGAATGAATTGTACTTGTGAAGGTGACAGAGCGCGTACATATAGGTGCAACTTCTTGGACTATTTATTTAGTACGGCGATGACGTCAGCTGCCACCGGCGACGGTGGTTGACTCGACGTCAGCCACCTGTGACCCAGCAGTGACGACCGAACATGCTGAAGGCGATAGCTGGCACCAAAAAATCCTCGCTCTGTCAACACATTGGATTGTAGTTACTTGTGTGAATTTGAAATTTGTCCGCTCTGTGTGTACAACACAAAGGCATGCATGGCTTTGATCGGGAAAAAAGTGTATCACACTTTTTGAAACAGCTAAGCAATTGTTACGCATTGCGCCTTCTGCAGTACGTTGAAAGAGGGTACAACTTGAAATTTGAAAAAAAGAAAGAAGATATACAGACAGTGTATACAAAGCGAGAGATCATGCCAGAATTTGTGCAGGTACTTGTCCAAGTCCTTTTTCTCTACCCGAACATACTGGACGTTCTCTACGTCGGGCCTAAATTACACTAGACCCTCCTGCCTATACAATGTTTAGCTAGTACATAGGTGCAAACGGTCCTTTTCAGGACCAACCAATTTTCCAAATATAGAACTACAGAATCAATGTATTTGCATGTATTTATAACACACAGTATATGTGCGTTTGTATCTTTCGTACGCTCCAAGTCTTTGGTGGTTTTTTTCTCGCTGAAAATCAACACTACATAAAAGTAAACAACGTATCAATACTTTGACTCATGTCCAATTTTCATATCACGTCAATCACGCAGATTCAAACTGAACATCGAACGGTATACCAGCGGTATACCGGCGAATATTTTAGTCTTTTCGGATCCAGACGTACTTTAAAATTTCATTTCGTCGGAAACCAAGTATTCTCTGCCAAAAATACTTATACACGTATCCCTCAATTTCAAAAACAATTAAAATTTAAAAAATTAAATAATCGGTAGATTTCTAAATTAATGGTTTTATCGATGACGTCCTTAGCGTGACGAGCACGTTTGAATACCCACCACATTTGCCACTCTCGTATGTTCTACCGCTTTCATACGGGAGTTGTGGCTTAAATTGAGAATTCAAAAGGTGTTTTTGAAGTGACATCAAAACGAACAAAAGGCAGATACATTAGAGTCTGCTACACGTTTGGCCGATGATTATTTATTGACCAATGAAACTTCCTTTGTCAGCAAACCTTCCAAGTCGTTTCATACCGAAACAGTGCAGGGAAATTTAACTCCTCCTTTTCATCAAAGAATTTCTCAAATGGGAGTAGAAAATCAAATGACAACTACACTTCAGAGAATTCATGTAACACTACTACATCGTCAGATCCCAAGTCTCAACCCCATCTGACAAAACATTTGGCACTATTTCTTATCAGAAGGTTGGCGATTTAATATCAGATGCAGATTCCATTTCCTTATGTTCCTCTGTCCATTATCATATTTCGGCAATGAAGGAATTCTTGAAATACCGTACCGAAAATACTCCATGCAAAAATAGGTGAAAACACGGCCGACAGAACAAACGATCGTAAACTCGTCATTGAAATAGAGAGAAAATTAAAAAAATTAAAACGATAGAGCTTTAGTTTCCCTTCATGAGATGCTTAATCTCAAATACTGTGAGAAATAACATCGAAATAAAAAAAATTGAACCGCCGGTTGTACAGACCAAATACCTGTAAAGTTGCGATTTACACCCATTTTTAGCGAATATGAACGTTGAAATTCCAGTAAACTGAAAAAATAAAACAGAACGGAGGCAAACGAACGCAGGGTCTCCACTGTACAACCTGAACGGAGGGTACCAAATTTGCATATTTCACCGTGTTCGTTTTCGCTTCCTCGCTGAGAGTGGAAGTGTGTGTGGTAGAGAGACCGGCGAACGATATCAAAAACAAGGCCGTGAACTCAAACAGAAACTTATTCTTTTTTAACTGTACCGATTTTGATTGACAATAAACCATTAATTAAGAATTTTCAAGTATACTAGAGAGTGCAAATTTTTTTTACGATGGCAAAATTTCTGTGCCAAGGCGGACGATCGAACGGCGTATTGGAATCTAACTTTTGCAGAAAAACCTACTTTAGAGGATCTTGTAGAGCTTGAGCCAAACTGAAACTTTCAGAAATTGTTCCTTATAGTATCGATCACAAGTTGTCCAAATGTCAGGGCCGTACGATATATTGCATGTATTTGCGGCACGATTAAGTACAGAAATAAGACATCCTACACTCAGTGTGACAGTTTTCGGACGACCTCAGTTTTCGAACATTTAATGACATGCTGTTCGTTGTACTAACTTCGCTCTGTATTGATCGCGTTTTACAAGTCATAGTATTGCATATAAGCTCAGGTGACGCTATTTTCCCGTTTCGGATAGTTTTTTTTTCGGTAGAATCTATTTCGGGCGCTACAAACATGGCGAAAATAGCCACACTGTACGATACAGTCCATGCCCGATATCTAAGCGCCATACACGTCCAAATATAATAGCGTCATCCATGGATTAAACGTAACTAATTTATCGCGAAAAATATATTATATATACAGTTTTCTAAACACACCTAAATTGACGGGGGTTTGAAGTTTCGACATATCATTATTTAGCCCCTACAATCTTATTCCTTACTACGCACTCAACATGGGGTCAAAAATTTGACAACTTTTACCCTCTAAATACCACTTCCGACGTATTAACAGTTTCAGGATAAACACAATGAAGTTTTGAAAGGTATGATAATATGATTTTGTTGTGCTTGTCATTTATGAAACGGCTTTGGGCGAAATTCACCACCCTGTCCGAAAACTGTCACACTGAATGTAGCACTTTGTTTAGAATGCTTACACATGCACAACACATGCACACCCACGTACTCGGTACGTCCGAAGTGAAGGCCGCCATGATTGAACTGGTCAGGTGAAATGTCAGTAAGTTTGTATCCAGGCCTCGAGCCAAACTGAAATTACGTCTGAACATTTCTAAAACCACGAAAAATCTACTGCAGGACCTTGTTTGGGCGTAAATGTCATTGCATGTATTTGCGGCATTACTAAACTTGGGCTTACAGTCGTTCCAAAAAAAAACCATCATATCGTCAAATGACATTTCCACAGCATAGAAATTTTAACAAAAATACAAGCGAATACTTTCCAACAGTATCATTCAATATCACCACAAAGTAGATACGATTGACTAACGATGACGGTAAAATTCAGTGATGAAAATCTCCGTGAAAAATTACTAACGGTCAGTCTCCGACTAGAGGGCATTATCTGAATTCAAACTTAATCCGCATAAATATATGCTAATTAGGTACCATCCGTTCAGGCTGTGTAATCGTACAGTGAACGTTATCGATCGATATTCTTTTGTCGGAAATTGATACATTGTTGTGTTGCATACTCGCCGGTTCTTCCCAGCTCACAGTGGCGCCAAACTAGGCCAAAGTGCGCTAAATTACACTGAAACGTAAAAGTTTCACCAAAAACTGAAAAAAGTGTCGTACATTTAATTAAAGTAGAAGAAACAAACAGATACATTGGTGTTATATTATATGTCAAAATATACGGGTTATTATGGAAATATTCATGGCGTGACCTGAATACACGACCGGCACCCAAGCAGATTACGATCGATAATCTATTGAAAACAGATTCATACAATGTTCGCCATTGTCAATAGCGATGGGGTGAAAGCGCTGTGCGATAGGAATTTATGCTTCGGGAGTACTGTACACTCAGACATGCTTTTGGACTGTAGTGGACAACCTTTGGAAGACATTGTAGCAGATTGCATTCCAGAAAGTTTGAGTCGGGTAGTTTGAAGAATTGAGACAAATCATGGGGAAAGCCATTTTTCAGAGGTTATATAAATTACCTGTCAGGTGACTGTTATGTAAACAATGGGTGACACCGTTGTATACCAAAATGTTCCCCTATATCTGGGCTTTCAGAAAATGTACAATTTACGGGGGGTACTGATTAATCTCAAGATAAGTGTTAACTTAAAAGGGACATTTCTTTTTTGAACCTTAAGTCGGTTGTTTAGACGGTCAACCAACAAGAATTCAGAGGGACACAGGTTGTTGCCGAACTTTGGTGAAATCAGAGGTTGTACAACTATCTCACTATTTGCCCTGAGAGACCTGCAATATTATTTTTGCAAGGCGCCTGTTGTTAAAGCCCACATTGAAAGTGAAATTTTAACCGGCTCTTTCCTTATTGGGTATTGAAAATATGGTGGTTTCAACAGGGTTCAAAATCACAACGTACGGTACCCAGTCTTCTAGCGAAGAAGCCACAGACAAAACCGATCGGCCAAATCCCCAATCTCAAAAAGATTGGTTCAATAACCGAGCTAAGTTGTAAGTATACCTGAAGATGTTCTGTTCGGTGAGGTGCGCTTGCCTTGCGGGATAGCTTTGCGTTACTGGTCACAAGGCATCAAAAGAAAGCGCAAGACGAGTGTGAGCCTATAGCAAAGTGAAATAAAACGGCGTCTGGCATAAGAGCAAAACCTGTTGAGGAATTGCTGACTCTTAGTGAAACGGAACAAAATTATGATGACTTCGATGAGGCAGTAGACTTACCTGATGAAAGTAACAGCACTTCAGAACATATTGACAAGGTCAGGGAAATCCAAGAGGTAAATGGGTCACGTGACGAACATGATAGTTACTGGGTATCCTAGCTTGTTTGATGAGCACAAAATTTAGACTATTGTCAAGAGGATGATATAAACAGTATTGGTGAGTGTAATGATATCTTCAATGATGCACCAGCCCATGGCAAACCATTAGATGAGAATTCATCAGACCTGAGCGACATCAGAGATGATGAGGAAAGTGATGACATAACTTCTAAAGTGTCCAAGAACATTTCAATTTGGATAAATGTCAGCACGAATTTGCTGAAATATTAAGGTTAGTTCCGGATAAGTTAAGAGAACTTCAATGTGCCGATCCTACTATTGCAAAGGTGCGAGAGAATGCAGATGCTAATAAAATAGTTGGAAAATCAATCTGGATTTTTCTGGCTTGGGAAATTATTGTACTGCAAGTAGATTCTTCACATAAGATATGTAAAGTTAGACAAATTGTAGTACCTGCAGAATGTCGCAATGCATTACCAGAGAGTGTCACATGACATACCTTTTTTGGGACACTTTGGTATCGAAAAGACTAAACAACAGTTGCTACAATACTATTACTGGCCTTTGTATTATCAAAGATGTTGCAGGACCTGTGGTCGATGTCAAAAATCTGAAAGACTTGGAGCATTTGAGACCGTGCCTCGTTTTACTATGCCTATACCCTTCGACTGAATCACAATTTATATTGTGGAACATTTGAAAAGAATTGGTGTGGAAAAAAGTCTATTTTAGTTGTTGTTGATTATGCAACTAAGTATCCTGATGCCTTGGCTATTCGAGGCGAGGAACCTCGACTGTTGCTACAGTATTGATAGAAGTTTTTAGTCGTATGGGACTACCTGGTGAAATTCTGACAGACCACGGTACAAACTTTATGTCGTGTCTCATGACTGGTATGTAAGCTAAGTTGAATATCTCAAAGATGAAAACTAGTCAATATCATGTTCAAGGCAATATGTTTACTGAGAGATTCAATGGAATATAGAGGCTATGCAACAATGCAAAGGAGGACTCAAAAGAATAGCACCGATATTTGCCGTACCTTCTTTTTTGCGTACAGAGAACTACCACAGGCAAATACTGGTTTATCACCTTTCGAGTTAGTGTATTGTCGAAATATAAGGGGACCGCTCGCTGTTATCAAGGACCAGTGGACTTAGAAAAATTTGCACAGGAAGTAAAATTGGCACAATACGTAATAACGATGTGAGAAAGACTTGCTGACATCTGAAATATTGTCAATAAGAACATGGAAAAAGCTCAGGCATGACAAACATTTGGTATGATAGGGGAGCAAGGAAATGTTGTTTTTAGAACTGCAATAAAGTACTTGTACTCTCACCTTCCTAAATGCATACATTGAGTGCTCCGAGGAAAAGACATTTCACTACGGTGAGGAAAGTCTCAAACTTTGATTCCAAAATTGTGCGAGATGGCCGTAGAAAATGTAAGGGGGTTACTAATATTAACGTACTAAGAGCACGGAAAGAGAGAAAAAACCAGCATTTGTCACAAAACTCATTTTGTAAGGCAAACTGCGACCGCTGAGTTAGGTACATGATTCAACATTTCGACACCGCGTTTTACATAACTAGTCATAACAGTCATTTTTTGGATCGACGCACAAGGCGAAAATAGATGGTAATTTAGCATTTCAATGCTTACTACATTTACAAACCAGCCTTGTATATTTGTCTGCCAAGGATTAAGAATGTGCACAATCCTACCATGCAAGGTTTTTGTGATTACATCACCACTAAAGAGTGAAGGCTACTCTTGTCTTGCAGCTGAACGAAATGACTGCCACCATAGAGTCAACTACGGTCGTGTGATAGTCCGATCGGCTCTCCGCACGTCAGTGCTCTGATAAATCAAAAGGAAAATACCAAAAAGGCAGATTGCACTCATTGCTCCAACTGGGAAACGTTACATAAAACCTCTTAGTTTGTTAGTGTACTTATAAAACTCGAGCCACCCCCAACTCCCATCGGTGAGCGTGCAGTGCCATGTCTAGTCTGCCTCGATCATTTTCTCTCGTTTATATGTGAAAGTGGCCACACTTGTATAATCGCCAAAAAACGCTATTAATGCATGTGATGTAAGGGAGACAAACAATTTTTTTGCGACAGACTATCTGTGCGTGAGCGAGCCTTACATTGTGACACAGCTGGTATTTTTAAGCTGAATTACATTTTGGTCAAAGGTCACATATGCATACTCAATGGGCAGTGAAGAGGTCGATCGCTAGAATTTTGAGTCTGTCTTACAACAAAATTATCATTGTATATTTATAGTAGTTTCAGATAGATGACTTATATTTAAATCATGTAGGGTGATTTTCTGTCAAACCCAGGGTATATAGTCCTAAGTGCAAGCTTTTGCATGAGTGACTTGTCACAGATGTGAGTTCATATCCCACAGCACCTTGATAAGACTGATCTAGTGTACACAGATTAGTAGACACAACGTCAATATTCACCACAAGAGTAGCTGATCCAGTGACTCGTGTTTCGTGGTAGCTATGAATTAGCGTACCCTATCCATAATAAGAGGAAGAAGGGGTTGGTCATCATTATTATCACTCAGGGTTTAAAGCTTGATGTACTAACTGGTGTCGATAAACTGTATTATCAGCATGCGCTCCCGGTAAGTGTACTTGCATTTTTGCTCTACCCCCTCACAGACCCAGACCCTGCCAACCTGATACTACTGAGACATCATGACTTCAACTTTGTTGGGCTGCAAGTCATTGTGAGGACGCCTCAACCAAATTTACCCGCGTTTGAGTTTACGCCCCCATCGGCCATATGGGGATAGTTTTATTGACATTGAGGCTAGAAGCATGGCGTCGACCACTGCAGACTTTTGGTCGCAGCCTTGTGAGTTTATCAGTTTTTACGGAGTTTATAGAAGTCTACAGACTTTTGATGGAGTTACCGACTTCAAGAAATTTAGGAGATATGTAAGAGCTTACAGTGTTGATGTTACATCCAGTTTTAAAGTGTTTGGGATCAGCGTTCCAGAATAAACGGGTGCAGTTTTGCTAAAGGTATTTGACTTCTGTACATTTCTACTGGTCGGAGCGTGTGATATTGGCTGGTGTGCGTCGACTCATGTGAGTAAACAGAACTCTTGTTATCAACGATAAATTCGAATCTATAGTCGTGGAGGAAATAGTCAACACCATGTTAAAAGGTCTCCTACGTCTATAGTCATGGAAAAGTTTGAAGGCACTCTGAGGGGCCAGGAGCTCATACCCAAATGGTGTTGGAAAATACAGGAGTGGGAGAAGAGAGCTCATGCGACGATGCCACTGTCAGTGACTTGAAAAGATCCTCAAGAGGGCGATCATTCTGCCGTCATTGCTGATGAAGACATTTAGAACAGTAGAAAGTATGGTAGGGGTTAAAATGCTAACTATCACCCATAGAGCTCCTCTACTGCAACTGCAATGCCGGACTAAAGAACTGAACTTTCCTCAGAGCGAGAGGTCAACATCTATAAGGGCGAGATGTGGCAGGCCATCTGAGAAGCCACCCAGGGTGAGCCATAAGAGGTCTTGCTATTTGGAGTTTATGATGATAGACGACTTAAAGTCGACCAGTTCATACTCAAAAATGGGCGCACTTACAGGTCACAGGAATCTCATGAGATACTCCAGGAGGTTTGTGAAGGCCCAGGTATCCCCACAATCGCCGAGCAAGCTTTGGTAAGAGTCATGCAGCAAGCATCGTGGACAATGGAAAGAACAGCTGGAAGCTTATCCCAGCCAGCTTTCTTCCAGACATCCAGAGGGCTCGCATTGAGCATGGCCAAGGCGGGGCTCTAGAACTCAGTGGACCAAAACACGAGAATGTTGCTAGCATCGACATGAAGGCCTACTCTCCAGCTTCCTAATAGAGAGAGGGCAAATCAAACCCGATTATGCGTTTTTCTGGCATCCACCCGACTGTTTGACCTGTGTAGCCAACAACGCCCAATTTTTCCAAAGACATTGACATTGGCTTTGCCATGGTTCAGGAGTTGGAATTTGGTAAAATGTTGCCCGTCCTCTCATCCCCGTGTGGTTTGAAAAGCATGTCACATAGAATGGCTGAGCCCCAACACAGCTTCTTGCCTTCCTGTTAGCGACTGGCCTCCTAACCACACTCAAAGTCCTTTGAGGCCATAATTACTTTCGAGAAACAGATGAAGGTCTGACTCAACGAAGACCGCAACTAGGGCTTGCACATCACAGATTAATTCAGACAGAGCTGCAAGGCTGACAAAAGAAGCTGATCAGAAGGCTGGTGTTCGACAAAGGAGAGCTCGACTGTCTAGTTAGAGACATATGTCAAAGTGGCACTCTGGATACAGCACTGATGAGATTCATGAAGTGCCCCCTATCACCATAAGTGTGACATACACAAGCACAGATAAGAAATCCATATTACCCCTCTTGTATGTCATCAACCAGAATTTTTTCCTGCACATTGCGGCACAGACAGATTTTTCGTGATTGATGCCATGCTGTCATGTCATTTTTACAAAGAGGTGACCCAATACATCCAGACATTGAAATAAAGAAGGCGTGTCCAATGAAATTTCTAGTCGTTAAACTATTGCTATTCCCAAGAATCGCATGGGAATACCGCTGATTGTTTTATGTTAATGGCCCAGTAACATCACGGCTCCAGTCGAGTCACAAGGCTCAATGTGGATGTCATAACTGGCGATCCTGGTTGGCGATAAACCTGAAACCTTTACCTCAATTTCTAGTCGTTAAACTATTGCTATTCCCAAGAATCGCATGGGCATACTGTTGATCGTTTTATGTTAATGGCCCAGTAACATCACGGCTCTAGTCGAGTCATAAGGCTCAATGTGGATGTCATAACTGGCGATCCTGGTTGGCGATAAACCTGAATCCTTTACCTCAATTTAGTTTCAACTGAATAAATGAGTACATATAATCTTCAGGAATGCGACACAGAAGGAACACTCATAAAGTCATTTAATGAACAATGATAAATTTCCTTCATCACACAAAAAGTTCCATAAATTCTCGCTCAAGAATCAAACTTGCAGTGTATAAGGTCGTAGCGATGACATACGCTTTCGAGCTTAACTTTGCAGTGCAGAGCTGAGGCATTCAATTTATTTGGAAAGTTGACTCCGACAAAACTCACAACAGAACATAGTTTCCACCAATTAACAAAATTAGAGTGTATCTACAGGCGAGATATGTATCACTGCAAACATCAAAGTCCTTAAGACGAAAACATTGACGACTGAGATCGGGATTAACGAGTTGACACGGCAGGCAGAGACCGGTGACGGTAGCGTTGTGGGCATAAACATGCAATGAGGTACACTATGTGTGTCATCGAACGGAATCTGTTGTGCTCGCAAAGGTCACTGACTTGTGTGAGAGTTTTAAAAGCCACAGCATCTCTAAGAAGATAATTACTGTTTCTATCATGTATTTGCATCACCTTCACAAATCCATTTGTAAATATTCTAAATAACTTTGAATCCCATGGCTATCTGTCGCTAGTAGAGGAAAGCTGTGTCTGCCTATTGCTGACTTGCTTTGTCATCGGTACACTTGAGACAATTATTAACACGTTCACATGACCTAATCCGTATATCTGATTGGTGGAGATACCATTCGATGTATAAAAAATTTCAACTTGATAAGATTATGAATGAAAGCATCTTTTGGGTGACGGACCGCATTACTCATTTAATAATAGTAATCCATGTAAATAAAACACAAATCTTGACAAGAATCATGCAATTTGTTACAATATTTTGATCCATCTACATCAAAATACAAAAACTGTTTATGTGATAAATATATAATCCATGGATTTTTTTCTCTTTTTGATGTCATCGTACACTTGTGTTTTTTCACGGAGTCGCACAAGATGTGAAAGGTACCCTAATGCAGAGAAGCAATTGGTTTGCTGAGGCCTGGTTACCTTATCCTGGCCTCGAGAGAGATAGTTCGCAACAGAGCACAGGGGTTTCTATTCCAGCGCCACAAGGACTTTTTTCAAGGCATCCCTGTGCTCCCCCTGTACCATCCTAAGAATAGCCAGCTGCAAAATATACAAGTCACCATACAGGGCTCTGTCAAATGAGAAGAGCTTGTCAACATTTGAGCTTTGGAAGTGGACATCAAAACTTGCAACTCCGGTCTCAGTTACACCCTTAGGTCCACTCCAGCCAGGACCATTCACAACCCTGTAAAGGTGAGGATCATCGACAACTATCCGAGGGGTTGAACCTTGCCTACCTGGCCGCGTCCTAGGTGGAGTATATGCAACAGCATGAAAGCGTAGTCTGTCACCCACAGGAGGTTCCAACGTAATACCACCAACCAAGCATCAGGTCCACAAGGCTATCATAAAGAAGCTTGTGACCTACCTACACTAGGACCAAGCCAAGGGGCAAAGATTTTACCTGAAGGAAGATCACATCTGGCATTGCAAGGATGCCAAAATAACCATAATTCTGCCTGCAGTATCCTCTGGGCTTACCAGCCTAAGGAAACCCAGCAGTTCAGTGTACACAGGTTAGACATGACCAGGGGGCACACTAGTGACAGCATATGATTGACCTGTCTAGAGTACAATAGAAACAGAACAACAGGCAGCTCTCAATGACCAAGGACCCCATCACTTTGTCCCGACCGCCTTACACAGCCATGAATGAGGCATCATGATTTGCAAGCAACTGGGTCACTGCATCCATAAACTGACGTATGCTAAGGTCGCCCTGAAGCAGTTTGTGCCACTTCAATGTGGAACCAAGTTTAAAGAAACGAGATGGTACGAGGCAACCTCTTTTGCCTATTAAGTGGTCAGGGGCTCAGTGGCATCGAAGTAGGAAGTGACGTTGATGAAAGTAAGAGGGTGTTTGAAGGTGTGCTTGCCCACCTTATTGCGTTTGGAGAAACAAGAGGTCGGCTTGGTGGATTTGGCCCGCCATTGTTGAATTTTGGCCATGGAATGTACTCAGGAGCTGGTAAATAGATCTGCTCAATGGTTTGCCGAAGTAACCATGACGATACATATTAAGGGACCTTAGTAGCTGAAGCCAGTTTCGTGATGGCTGTAAACCCTTTACAGTAGCAGCAGGGGCTGTTGTAGGTATTAGACAACCTTGCTGTCTGCTTACTGTCCGCCATTTGGAGAATTAATTCTGGGATATTCAAGCAAGCTATTTCTGCATCTCAGATTCATAATAAAATAATATCCGTTTACTTGATTAAGTAAAAAATAAACAAAACGAAACATTTGAGCATGTGGTTATGTGGTTAATGATAAAGTGGTTATTGTGTTGCTTTGTTTCCAGCCTGTAATACTGTAATGGTCTTAGCACAAAATATTGTGACTGTCATAGTCTCTCTCTATATAAAAAGCATGCAAACAAACGATCGCCAAAAACAGAACAAAACCGTTAAGTTTTTGTTGAAGAAGGAAGTTAATGTGGATTAATTTGCAAAAATGTAACAAACAGTATTTAATCGAGGAATTCACTGTGGTTAGTTGGAGTAGAATACAGACTGTCTGACTCTTGTTTCCGTAAGATATGATACGGTACTGAAACAACAAATAATTACACTGTTAAACAGGGACGCGTGAATCAGAGCACTTTGGCAGCAGTAAATGTCCTCCTCTATCGTCACGTTATTTCTTGGTACATATTGTCGCCGATGAACGTTCATAATCTCTGCCTACATTTAGCATTCGACAACAAAGCAGCCAGAGTCACAGTACATGTCACCATTGTCAAATTCGTTTTATGATAAATTGATTTGTGGAAGTTTTGATTGACTACGCAGGTCAATAAATGGTTTGTTAGTAACTATAAGGTAACGTGTAAAGTTAATTGACGATGTTGCAAAATTTGCCTTGAAATTAGTATGTACTGTTCATTTTAACAAAAATTACACATAAAAGCTATATGACTCCACCAGCACCGGTGAAAAACTACCCTGCCACTTCTACTTGTAGTAACTCAGTAATCGCAAAAAGGTGAACTTATGTGGTGCATTTCAGGTTGTTTATTCACTGTATCATCCACTATAATACACAATGTAGTGCGCAAAAAAATTCCTTAAGGCTCAAAATAATTTGTCTGCAACTACTGTGCAAGTGTCGTCTACAGTTGATAAACTGTAACGCGTTCCCACTTAAATGAAGATGAAACAAATATCAAATCTATGTTTCACGTGGTTTATTCGAATGTAAACTTGCCTTGAGAGGGAGAATAACTAATTCTCTGAGAATGACGAGAACATTGTATAGAGAACGTTCACGTGGCGAGAACGATTAACTGAAAATCAAACAAAATGATACAGGAAATAAGAACTTAGCTGGGTTCACTCTGCAATACAGGAAGTGAGGAACAGTAACTAAGCACTCTCTTTAGGAACAGGAAGTAAAGAACAGGAAGTTATCATTCCTTCTTAAATCACTCAGGGGTCAAATGTCAAACAGGTGAGAGGATTCATGGAGCTCACCTCAGTTAACGCCCTCGAACGGTGATTGAACATTTACTTTTGTTTACGAAGTCTTGTTTGAATAAAATAGCCTTGACTTAATGAGTGAACGATTGGCTGCTTTAACAATCACTAAACTAATCCAGAGTTGCATAAAAATACAATTACTAAAGACTCCTTTAACTGAGAAGTCTCAAATAAAAGTACTATAAATGTAAGAAGATCATTGTCCTGTGCAGTCATTCCATCCTTGGCCATTGTCATGCGAACACGTGTATAAGTGCTGTACGCATACTAAATTTACAAAAGCTCCAACCACCGATAATTATGTAGGGTTGCATAAGACTATCGCATCATACAGGTTAACTTCTGTTCCTCAAAAACGGTTGTTACAAGTAACCCCGACGAGAACTACATACAGCTTGTCTTGATGTGCGGTTCTCGGGGGAGACCTTACTATAACTGAATGGAATCACGCTTTGAGTGGCTACATGCACGTGTTGCTTAATACAAAAGGCAAACATTTGGGCGGAAATGAATGGAACTAATTGGCTTAATTGGCTGATAGTGACATTACATTTGTAAACTCAATGGCCGAAAAATGGAATGTTGATTTTGACCATAACACACACTCTTAGCAGAGCTATCAACCTAGAGTAGAAAAATCAGTAAATTTTTTATGAGATTCGAAGTTACAACGCAAGACAGCCGTTCACCCAGCTAGTAAATCTCAGTCAAAGCAGTGTAGCTAAGTCCTCACTCTTAGGAGCCATCATTATTAAAGACGGGAAGGATGGGGATCGGGGAAATTACACTAGAAATTCCGAAATTTTTAGTACCTCCAGTTAACCATGATGAATTTGAGTAAACCCCTCAGTACAGAGCAATTTGGACTGACCCCATCCCCCTCGAACTTAGACAATTTAATGTCATTAAATTTAGTCATGCATCTGTAAAAGTTACATAGTAAATACTTGTTTACCCTGCTGGATTAACATACTTTATCTCATGACAGTTGAAAAAAGTTGAAACAACAAAATGAAATCAAAGTCCCAACAAGATATAGATATTAAAGCTCGACCTTTAACCAGTATCAACCATATAGTACTGTATTGAGAAGGGTATCATAACAGGGTTTACACTAGGATGTGTGAAAGGAAAGAATTTGTGAGCGCATGTTGAGGTAGTAAAGGGAAAGCAACTCCACGCATCGTTCATATTTGGGTTGTTTGCGTTTTGTGGATGATATTGTGTATATTATAATACGGATAGTTTTCAATCGGATTCGAACCCACAACATACGGCATCAGTCGCCTAGCTGAGAGGTCACAGACAGAACCACTCGGCTAAATCTCCACTCCCAAAAAAGAGTGGTTCAATAGCCAGCTAAGTTGTTACATTTTTCTGACTGAGACCGCTCAACACGTTGTAGAGTTCGTGAAGCACTCACGCACGCATGCTTACTATCATACATCGCACATACACACTTTATCAAAGCGAAGAAACGAATTTCATCGCTTTAACTGGGCGAACGATAACCTCGGGGACAATTCTGTCCACCAGCAGTGTTACCAACCCAGGGTAGAAAATACGGATAGTTTTCAATCGGATTCGAACCCACAACATACGGCATCAGTCGCCTAGCTGAGAGGCCACAGACAGAACCACTCGGCTAAATCTCCACTCCAAAAAAGAGTGGTTCAATAGCCGGCTAAGTTGTTACATTTTTTCTGACTGAGACCGCTCAACACATTGTAGAGTTCGTGAAGCACTCACACACGCATGCTCACTATCATACATGGCACATACACACTTTATCGAAGCGAAGAAACGAATTTCATCGCTTTAACTGGGCGAACGATAACCTCGGGGACAATTCTGTCCACCAGCAGTGTTACCAACCCAGGATAGAAAATACGGATAGTTTTCAATCGGATTCGAACCCACAACATACGGCACCAGTCGCCTAGCTGAGAGGCCACAGACAGAACCACTCGGCTAAATCTTCACTCCCAAAAAAGAGTGGTTCAATAGCCGGCTAAGTTGTTACATTTTTCTGACTGAGACCGCTCAACACGTTGTAGAGTTCGTGAAGCACTCACGCACGCATGCTCACTATCATACATCGCACATACACACTTTATCGAAGCGAAGAAACGAATTTCATCGCTTTAACTGGGCGAACGATAACCTCGGGGACAATTCTGTCCACCAGCAGTGTTACCAACCCAGGATACAAAATACGGATAGTTTTCAATCGGATTCGAACCCACAACATACGGCATCAGTCGCCTAGCTGAGAGGTCACAGACAGAACCACTCGGCTAAATCTCTACGCCCAAAAAAAAGTGGTTCAATAGCCGGCTAAGTTGTTACATTTTTCTGACTGAGATCGCTCACACTGTCACGTTGTAGAGTTCGTGAAGCACTCACGCACGCATGCTCACTATCATACATCGCACATACACACTTTATCGAAGTGAAGAAACGAATTTCATCGCTTTAACTGGGCGAACGATAACCTCGGGGACAATTCTGTCCACCAGCAGTGTTACCAACCCAGGGTAGAAAATACGGATAGTTTTCAATCGGATTCGAACCCACAACATGTTTGGCTGTTTTATGTAAAGTGGAATGTATCTGTTGGCTTTATGTGTGTCTTGATGTCGAGAATATTCTCTTTGTTGTATCGATGACCTTGTAGATAGTCAGGTCTAAATATGGGAATTCATGAATGCATTGTGTTCGTGTTGTGTTCTCGCATACTCATGCAGTACCCGTACTAACATCGACATCATGATGTTTGCCAGCTTTGATGTAATCGGCTTCCCTCCATCATATGTCGATTAGTCACCCACAGGTTTCCTCGACTAAGACTTTGCCGTAATAAAATAATCGCAATCATACCAATCCATAATCCAATAACACTAGGTCAAAATTTGTAAGACAATAGTTGTAAACATAGACACAAAACAGCACAGAACACACAGTAAATAGACGGTACAAACAAAGTCAAATTCATGAAAGAAAGATATATGGACCTCTGGCCAAAAGACCAAGAAGTGATGTCAGGTGTTTCGAAAATAGTAAGCGCATCCTGCCCCACATGTGGCACCCGCCATATATCAATCTGTAAGTCAGATAGGTAGTGGTCACTAACTAAGGCCCAATGTCACCGATGCCATCAGTGATCATTTGTCGAAGAGAGATATTGTATTTATCTACCAGCTTGCGATACCTGCCAAAAAAGCGTTTGAATGTAGAGACAAGTCTTGCTTAATTCCATTCGAATTTTGAAATGATTTGGTCCGAAAGCAGAGGTTTAAATCCAAGAAATGTGCGCCGATCCGATCGTCACTGCAGTGTAGGCGTGCCTACAAAATGATTAAGCTGGAATTTCCTATAATTCCATCATTGACATATTTTTTTCAACTTCTGTTTTCAAATTTTACCGTTATCAAAACATGAACATAAAAATTGCACTAATATCAATGGAGTGTGAATCACAACTGAGTCGTTGGCTTTCTTCTTTCTTACTTTTACCTCATGCACGTCACCAAAGCGGAATGACAGGCGATATTTGTCTTTTCCGAGGGAGTGTTATAACTAGAAACAATAGCAAATTCACAATTCACTACACAATGCCGTTGGGTCACCATCATATATCAGTATATGTGGACGTCTTTGCTTGCTTGTTTTGTGCGCGATTTCAGCGCTGTCAGTAACTTTTTTAGGGAAAACAATGGCTCAAAATGCACAATTTTCGCAATTGTGCAGTTGAGAGAAAACCCTACATATAGACTGGAGAGTAGATGTTTCTCATGCTTGATCAGGAAAGTATACAGTTTTTCTATTCGAAAATACTGAAAAATGACTCGTTTAATAGTAATTATAGTCAATACAGTTTGCAAGCATATATATTAAATTTTACCATGTGCGGTTTTTTTGTAAAATTGTACGATTTTATAATGTATTATTTTTCAATCGTTTGTGTTAGTTTGTATCATTCATAACTGTACTAAATGCTTCACCACATTTTCTAAAATTAATAGTATCCCCCTTTTTCTCTCAGCATTTTGAGGTACCCCATCTCAGCTTTCAATTTTGAGTGATCCCCCAGATTCCCGTGACATCCAGCCGTAAATAATGGCGCTCCCTGCTTGCACTGGGGCTTTAGATGTACACTGATGTCCATGCAATAGCTAAATACTCATACGTATATATATATATATATATACGTATAATAATATATATATATATATATATATATATATATATATATATATATATATATATATGTGTGTGTGTGTGTGTGACTGCGTATGAAACAAAGAAAGAGACAGAGAAACAAAGTTATACAAATGTGCATAGCTTCCAGGTCATTAACAAAATAATTTTCTTTGACAATTAGACAAGAGATTATTGTATTTCTTACCACCATGCTTTGTCTGGAATTCGATTACTTTCACTTTCAAAGGTTCTTTTCCCATCTGTTCGAACAATTGTTTCAGAAGATGTAAATTATGGACTTCTATATAACCATGATCCTTTAAGTGATGGAATACATCAGACGCACTTTCTAGCTTCCTACAGTCTTCATGATTCAGCTGCCCTCCTCTGAGTAAGCTCTTCATTTTCTTAACATCGTTCTGATCCAAGTCGTTTTCTAATTCTCCAAACAAGATGTTTAGATGGCTGATCGTATTTGCCCGTGGAGCCTCTGCCATTATGAAGAATTACCCTGGTTCACAGTTGCTGTTTACCATGCATAAACCATATTTTGGCAGGGCTCCACAATGTTAAAGCTATCTTAATGTCATATGCATCTGAAGCAGCAGATACACTATGCTTCCAAAGTGAGGCTAGTTCATCAAATCAGCGGATATATTTAACCTGAAAAAACAAAAATTGAACTAAATCATATTATTTTGTATTTTTAGTATTCGTATTTGTGCAACTTGTCTATCAGAAATTACCCTTTCAAGTTAATCTACACAGCACACTCTATCTGTTTCGCGACACTTAAAGCTTGACAGAACAGACATTTCCATAGTCCTTTAACTGCATGGAAAGGTTAAAATGAATATCGTATTGACCCTGAAATTTGGCTGTTTTTACAACAAATTCAGACAAATGCAGGTAAATACAGTCGTGTATTTATGTCAATAAAAGAAATTTCAGTCTGTATTTACCTGTATATGCAGTATTTATATATGGCAAATACATCTCCTGTATTGTCCTGCATTTATTGGGAATGAAGGGCTACATTTGACTGTATTTATGTGTATTTCGAGACGACATACGGATGGCCCTTCTTCCTTATTGTTTAGGATTTACATAAATTCTGATTAATAATGTTAGTATTATATACCAACGTTACCATATATGGCGCCTGTAAATATTTATATCTGGCTTGAGCTTCTAAAACTGTAGATCGCTAGCAGGGGATACTACTGGTTTTGCATTAATTTTACCAAGTGAATCAATGAAAGCCAACTGAGATGAGTGTACCAACCTATAAGGCACACTATTTCTTTTCACCAGTTTAGGACAGTTATTGCGTTATTGCTACAAGTCAACATATTGCACCGATTTTATACTGGAGAATCACCATTGTGATTTGATACTGAAATCAGGTGGTGGGTAAGAATAACTCATCCATTTCTATACTTCTCTAGACATTTTACCAACATGATCACATGATATTTTCTCAAATAATAACTAAATAGCAAAACGCAGTGGCACTCATCACAAACATTCAACAAACATTCCGAAAGCAAATATTTGCAAGAAAAAATAAATGTTTAATTTCAAACCTAGAATTAACTGAAGATTTTATAAATAATAAATAGAGTAAAAAGAGCCACTATAACTTTAAACATTATTTCGAAAAGTTCTATTTTGTACAGATTTTTGAAACCACTACATTGTCCTTTTGAAATTTTCTTTAATCTAGTGTTGCAAATGTAACTTTTTGTCTGGAATGAAAACGAGGAATGTTGCGACTGACAGAGCTCCTGTGTAGTATCAGCATATGATACAGTACATAGGGATAACATATATCATTAGATACAAATTCATCACAATTTACTTGCACCATAATTCACCATACCTTGAACAAATCTTTCTCGGTTAATTTTACTTTTAGAACCTGCCCACTAAATTTCTAAGCAAATGAACAAGCGGTTGGAGAGAAGTTTTCCTATATACCAAAGTTCACAACAATTTAACTCACAAGTGGTTTAAGAAAAGAGACATCAACTGTTGAGGGACAGTTGGAATTGCAATAGATAATCAGCAATTTGAAAACTTTGAGTCCACAGTGACGAAAATTGGGCGATCATAATATGTTAATCTACTAATCTGCGGCATATTTGCTCACTGGTTTTTGAAAAAATGAGTAGAATGACAACCTTCCCCTTTCACGCCTTTTCTCAAACTTTAAAAATGCACAATTTCTTTAAGACGGGCATAATGCACATTTAAGGTCAGTGAACGGACTTGGTCTTTGAGCAGGAGATCTCAAGTTGACATATTTACCCTCCTCTTCTTTATATGACATCGGTGTAGGGAGTAAATTCCGTCAATAGAGTCCTGTCGTCATCTTTCAAAAGTACAAGACAGCTCGTCTTTATGGCCTGAGAGACAAAATAAATTAAAAACAGATTGAATTATAAAAAAGGATAATTAGCTTCAGAGACATTGCATGAATAAAGAAGATATAAAGGTCACTGAGTTTCTGAATTATAGTCTTATTTAGATTTGTGTTTGCAATTATCTATGAAAATTGATTCATGTTTTCATTAGTATACAGAATGTTTGTTCTTGACAAATAGTAAGGTATGAGACTCTTAGATCGGTTAACGCAGGCTTCAATCCGCCAAAAATGCTGAAATCCAGAGCCACTTGAGAAGGGCATGAGATCCTTCATTTACCATTAAAAATTTCGCTGCTTAAAAAAAAAGTGCCAACCCTTTACATTAGTGAATGGTGGCCCCAAACCCCTCTAAAACAGGGGTTAGTTTTGAACTACTTTGGGATGAGTGTTGTTTCCGTTGTTTGAAGATCCCACACCCATTTGAGTTGGCTAGTGCATTAAGCCTTGGTTTGCGGTTTTGAGCCCTTGGCACCCATTGTTGCGTTTGGCGTCCAAATAACGCCAAAAGTAACAGTTTGAGTATCTGCAGCAAGCCCTGTTCTTTCTAATTAAACATCAGGTATGCGCAGTAATACGGTATCCAAAAAAGCACACAAGTGGTCCAAAAGCAAGTCTGCGTGTACAATATTCCGCGAAGCATAATTCCTACCACACTGCACTATCAGCTAGTCGCTACTGACAACGGCGAACATTGTCTAAATTTTCAATAGATTATCGATCGAAACCTGCTTAATTTGGTGCCGCTCGAGTATTCAGGTCATGCCATTAATATTTCCATGAGAACCCTTATATTTTGGCTTATATACTATAACATCAACGTTTCTGTTCGTTTCTTGTACTTAAATTAAATTGACGACACTTTTTTCAGTTTTTGTGACCCTTTTACGTTTCAGTGTGTTTTGACGAGCTTTGTCCTCGTTTGGCGCCACTGTGTGCTGGGAACGACCAGTGAGTATGCAACACAACAATGCATCAATTGCCGACAAAAGAATATCGATCGATAACGTTCACTGCACGATGACAGTGGAAACTCTGCGTTCGTTTGCCTCCGTTCTGTTATTTTTTCAGTTTACTGGAATTTTCATGTTCATATTCACTATAATTGTGTGTAAATTACGACAACTTTACATGTATTTGGTCTGGACAACTTAAGAGACGTTTACTGATTACAATGCGTCAATTTGAGACCCTGTTCTGTGTATGTAAACGCCGTAAGATCGCCATTTTATTGCGGGCAAGAAATAATTCAGCGATCGAAAAAATAAAATGCAACTAAAACATGTTCAGAATTGAGACATTTGAACGAGCGAGAGTTGTACGGTCTGTTCAGTACATAAACGCCATTGTTTTCTATGGGAAATCGAGCTCATTCGCCACATCGTAAAATGAAAAATACATCCGTAAAGCCCGTTGAGTTAACTTTTTCATTTGGTGTCATTTCTTACAATATTTGAGATACACATCTCATGAAGATTAACTACAAGTCTATGATTTTACCTTTTTGGGTTTCTCTTTTATTATTCTGAAATGACGAGTTAACGATCGCTTGGCTGTTGACTGTGTTTTCACCTATTTTTGCACATGACTATTATCGATTGGCTATTTTTTGAATTCCTTGAAATTCTTGCCAAAATACTAAAATAAAAGGGTAACATATAAGGGAAATAGAATCTGCAACTCGTTTATAAATATTTACCTTTGCAGCGAGGAAATTCGGCGAAGTTTTTAACATGTACGTAGAAGGTGGATTTGACCTGTACGCGTTCGTGTATGGTTGGCGATCAGTTTGGACTCTTTTTATTGTACAAAATGAGGGGCTTTGGGCTGCATTGCACAGAAACGGGGAAAGAAAAAAAAGGCATGTGGAGAGTAGCAGCAAATGGGTTTCCCACGTATGAGAATGCCCAAAAGCCCATGTTTCTGCGACCTCTCCCAAATAAATAGTATATTAATGGAGATAACCTCACCCTCATTTGCACACATTATACTATTAGGACCTTCAATCGTTTCTGAAGTAATAGTAGTTGGCCCTCTTGCTGTCTGGCCTCGGTGTTACGATCACAGTTGAGCTGTGTAATTTTTGTTTGTTTTGATGAGCATTTAAAGTTAAATTAACAGGACATAAAATGTTTCCGTTGCGTTGGTACTGCCATGACGCTGATGTCTACGCTGCCAAGTATGGACTCAGAACATTACATCATCAATATCATGGTTTACGTAGTCCTTTAATTTCAGTCCACTTTTCAATAGTTGATATCTCTAAAGTTAAACATTCAGATACTGGTACACTTAATGTCTTTTAAGCTGCACGCAAATATCTTTGTTATAATCACAGCTTTGTCTCAAACAATGTCAGTATTCACAATAAAGAGTACGTTCAGGTTGAAGTTTGTTATGAACATGAATTAAAAGTACACAACCGGCAGACAGAAATTTCATGGACCCCTGTAACGGCGAAAGTGGACACCATAGTTATGGAATTGTTGTATGACTACAGAAGTTGCAGAATAAAGTCAGTTTTGCTGATAACTTCAATGCTGTGTTATGTCTAACATGATGGACGCGTAAGACGAACAGTTGTTTCAACCGTATCACATTCTAGCAAAGATAGTGCAACAAGTGGCCCTAACTCGGAATCGTATCAAGTTGGACTGGATAGAGGTTGATATTCAGTATGCATGTATTATCGCAGCATTGCATAAAGGTAAATTCGATCGGTGCACAAGTCACTACCAGGAAATGCAAGATGATATGATTCAGGTCAGAGATCGATGTGAAGCTGCATATACCAGAGAGTGTAAATTTACTGATGGCGAATAATCACTCAAGATATTGTTCCCATGGCGGGCAAGGGTAACTGTTCAAAGGTCTGTAAAGTCACAAGAACTGCATCAAATACTTTTGCAAAACTCACTGCAAAGATACTGCTTTGGCAACTAAAGCCAACAGTATACCCGCAAAGTGTAAATCAATGAGAGGATGGGTAAATGATATTGGAATTATATCGTAGGCAAACTTCAGCCATTGAGAAGGCTCAAGAGGCAGAAAGAGAATTACAAAGAAGGAAACGAGATGCAGGAGAAATGACGATGAAAGCAGAAGTTAAAAGGGAGTCTTGGAACTGAGGGTATTGACAGATATGCAGAATCTTGACATAGAAGTTGAGTTGAAAACTAGTACAGTAGAAGAAAAAACATTAGCAAAGCTGATTGGAGATGGAATTGCATTGTCAGCTATGAAAATTGAAGAACCTGCTGTAAAACTGCCTCCAACTGGTGTGAAGACATATGTGGAAGAAATACTTCATAGTTCAAATCTAAAGCCTGCAGCAACACAGTGAAAGCCCATTTCACAAATCAAGCCTTCTGCAATGTCAAAGGTGGATACTGGTTTCCCTTCAGAACAAGCTTATAAGTTTCTGGGACCAACTAAGTTTTCTCCGTGTCCTGAATTACCGATAATTTCCAATGAAGACATTGTCAACCAATTAGCCTGCTCATCACTAACATCTGATAATCTAGGGTAATGGACAAAAGTGGTCTGTCGGTAAAAGGAGACAATGCCATTGCACACATCAACTTTTTGATGCCATTCGGTTGCCTAAAACCAAGATTACGGAATTTGATGACAATTCCTTGCGATATGCAGTATTTATGAACTCCTTTGACAGTTTTGTTGACAATTCTACAGTTACTGATACAGACAAACTTACTTGCCTCCTTGAATATTGTGATAGCATGGCAGGCAAAGTTATTGAGCCTTGTGCTCTCATGGAACCCTCTGCAGGTTACAAGAAAGCCAGAGAATTGCTGAATAAACGCTTTGGGGATCCTTACACTATTAGTCAAGCAAGGGTCAGTAAGATAGTCAATGGACACCCATAAAGCAAAATTATCGTGAAGCGCTGCGCGATTTTGTGGATGATATCAAGTTAGTTTGGAAACACTCAGAGGTATGGACAGAACAGTTGACATGGATTCCCACGAGAGAATGGTGAAAGTTTTGATATGTCTGTGAATGTATCTTTAATCAAGATGGCGAAAGCAAGCATATCAAATCAAGAGAAACAGAGGCAGATATCCTGACTTTCAAGAGTGTGCTGAATTTCTTGAAATAGTAGCTGAGGAAGCTTGTGATCCTGTCTTTGGGAAGTGACCAAGTATGGGCTTAATTGTATGATGTATGCAGATGACACCCAATCTTATATCACTTGTGAGGGCGATCGTGTCCCGATCGATGTATCGAGTCTGGTGTGGAGAATATCCGAGGGTGGATGAGAGAAAATATGCTAGTTCTCAATGACGGGAAGACAGAGATTGTACATTTCTCATCTAAATTCAAAGGTGTCGGCCCGGTAACTCGCTGTGATGTACAGATTGGTGATGTCACCATACAGCCTTCGAACGCAGTTCGTAATCTTGGTGTTACCATGGATACAGTAGGTAGTATGTCGGCCCATGTTGTTAATGTTTGTAGGTCAGCCTCCCATGCGTTATGGAAGATAGGGAAAATTCGTAACATCTTAGATCAGAGCACCACGGAGAAACTTGTTCACGCTTTCATCACGTCTCGCTTAGATTATTGTAACAGTTTGCTTTTTGGCCTGCCAGCTTATGAGATTCAAAAGCTGCAAACGATTCAGAACTCTGCAGCTCGTTTAATTACTAGAACAAGAAAAACAGATCATATCACACCTTGTCTTTACAGATTACATTGGCTTCCAGTTAAGCAAGGGATAGAATTCAAAATTCTTGGCATCACTTATAAGATACTCAATGGTCACGCTCCAAAGTATTTAGGTGAATTGCTTACAGTCCGTGACACTCAGCGCACACTTCGCTCTCACTCCAGTGTGTAAATTTATATCAGCCAATAGGAAACACAGTGTATTACGGTGATAGGGCTTTCTCAATTTGTGCACCTCGCTTATGGAATTCCCTGCCATTACATATTCGAGCGGTTCAGTCATTCGATGTTTTTAAAAGTAAACTGAAAACTCACCTTTTTACGTCTTTTTATTCATAATTTTTGTAGTTTTTATGATGAATTTTTATAACATGTTGCTAATTTTAACTTTGCTTTTTTACTGTCAGTTTATAACAATTTTTGTTTCATCCTTCTCTTTGTTGATTTTAAGTGTAAAGCGCATTGAGATTATTTTTAATGTAATGCGCTATATAAGAAATAAAGATTAAGATTAAGATTAAGATTGAAATACAATCGAAAGGGAAAATAGATAAAGGTCGCAAATGTGGAACAAAGGTAAAGGGTACCAGCTTCAGTTTTCAAGGTGCTAGAACCGATGCTTTTAAGGATGTACAAGTGTCATCTAATAGCATAGCAGAGAGTACAAAGTCACAGAACAAAGTCAAGTGCCACATTTGTGGCCAAGGACACTCACTGACAGTTTAGGGTCAGTTTAGAAAGATGACTCCTCAGCAGAGAGTGGAAACAGTGATGAAAGAAAGTCTGTGTTTTTGCTGCCTAGACTATAGTCAGCATGGCCTCCGCCATCACCCGTAGGCCAAGCAATGATAGAGACCAGAAGGTATAGGAAAAAGCTAAAAAACTATACTTGTGGGCAATCAGAGCATGATATACTCTCAATAAAGATAGTTCTGCTACTTTACTAGTCTATCTTAGAGGAAAGGGACAAACCAAGTTTATCAAGACACGAGTACTTTTAGATTCTGGTAGTAGTAACAGAATATTTTATTCAGCAGCTTTGGCAGATCAGTTGCAATTAAATTGTCCAGAAAACTGTGTTGTCTTCAGAAACCATTGGAGAACACAAAACTGTTGCTGCCAATGAAGTGCGGTTAGAAGCTATTTTAACAACAGATCTGCATAAAACATGCAAGATAGTCGACCTGCCTAGAGTCTATGCTGTCATGAAATACGAAGAGGCTCTATGTCGTTTTCAATACATTATTACTAGCTCTACGAAAACTATATACACAATTCAATTGACTGTCGACTAACTAGCAACGTGTCGCTGTCTCATGTAGTCTTATGTAAAGTAATCTGATACTGATACTGGTTATCATTGTAGTCATGGTAACTCTCAGTAACTCAAGACATATCCCTTTCTTTTGAGTTCATTTTGAACAGTGTTCGTCATCGAATCATAATGGCCAATACATTGTTCTGTCCTTGTCTAATTGTCAATAATTTTCTAATGTCGATTGTCGTACTATTTGCGCAAATGTCTATTCTACTAAATACGTTCGCCTAACTAGACTTAGGGGTGGACTATCCTAAGTCGAACAGTTGCCTGGGGATTATTCTGCCCCGCACAAGGCAATCTGGTTGCTATCTACTTAACAGTATTCATCACAGTATCTCACAGGCTACTTAACTGCTCCTTCCACTCCGGGTTCTAATTACCTCTGTTTGTTTTCCCTGAGCTTCTGGCATAGGCAGTGAGATATTTTCAACCCATGGTTGTTGTTGTTCCACTATGGGCGTTGACTTCTCCACTGAGGTTGGTGTAACTGGATCTGCTGACTCATCATTGTCAAACATTGATAGATCCAGGGTCTTCCCCCCTGTTTTGTCTAGCCTTGACACAAATAATAGGTGTTTTCAGTTTCTTCTCAGAGTACCACTTGGTGTTTGCACAATGCATGAATGTGGTACTTTATCAGCTTGCAGTACCGTGGCTAAAGTTTTCCATCCCTTTTCTCCATTCAATTTAACTTGGACATTGTCTCCAGGTAACAGCTCTGGCAAACTTTTGGCTCTGTGTCTTTTGCTGAATGCTCGCTCATATGCACTTTTTACCTTTTTATCTGCAGCTCTGACTTCTTCCAAGTCAGATTGTCTTGGCTCTAGTTTTGCTGCGATTGTAGGCAGTGTGGTTCTAATTTGGCGTAACAATAATAAGTTGACATGGACTCATGCCGGTTGCTGCTATTGGAGTTGCTCGGTAGCTCATTAATGCAAGATATACGTCATCTTGCTTTAGGATTTTCTTAGCGATGCGTACTCCACTTTCTGCCTCCCCATTGAATTGTGGGTAATGTGGACTAGATGTGGTGCATCGAAATCCATACTTCCTGCCAAACTCTTTGAAATCTGCTGATGAAAACTGCGGACCATTGTCGGAGAATATTTCTCCTGGAATTCCCCATCGGGCAAACAGATCTTGCAGCTTTCTGGTTGTACTTGTCATATGTACGATTTCTAAGTATCTGCTGTAGTAGTCCATGACGACCATATATTTCTTATTATTAAGATCGCATAGATCGACAGCTATTTTCTGCCATGGTCTCTCTGGCAATGGTGTTGCCATCATTGGCTCCTTTCGCTGTGTTGGTTTATATTCCATTCAGAATTTGCAATTAACTATCTTTCTCTTGATATCACTAGTGATGCCTGGCCACCATACTGTATGAATTGCTCGTTCTCAGTATTTTGTCACACCTTGATGTCCCTCGTGGGTTTTCTCCAGGACTTCCTCTCTCATTGTGGCTGGTATGACAATTCTGTCTTGATAGATGAGTTTGCCATCATTCAATGAAAGGTGGTTTCTCATTGAGTAGTATTGTTGAATTTTATCTGGCACTTCTTTTGCTCGTTTTGGCCATCCTAGACTGGTATATTCTAGTACTAACCTCAGTTGTTCATCATCCATCGTTGCTTGTCTGATTTCTTCCGTCTTGTCTGGTATTCCTGGTTCCATTGCTTCCAGGTTATCAACGTGTGCCCGTATTTCACCATCTGTATCAGGTTTTTCTCTACACTGAATCGGATTTCTTGACAGTGTGTCGGCTACCACTAGTTCTTTTCCAGGAACATATACTGACTTCGCATTGAATCACATCAACCTTAGTAGTAAGCGTTGACATCTTAGTGGTGCTTTGTCGATGTCTTGACTGTTGATCAGTGGTACTAGTGGTTTGTGGTAAGTTTGTAGTATGAATGACTCTAGACCAGTGATGTATCAGGAGAATTTCCCACAAGCCCAAACGCCTGCTAAACACTCCTTTTCAATGTGTGCGTACCGCTATTCTGCTTTTGTTAGTGTACGTGAAGCGTATGCAACAGGCCTCTTGACATCATTATGTTGTTGCAGCAAGACTGCGTCTAGTCCGTAGCCGCTGGCATCTGCATTCACTATTGTTGGTTTGCTTGGGTCGTACAATGCAAGTATTTGTGTAGTAGATACCAATTGCTTCATTTTCTAGAATGCTTCAGCTTGCTTTACGCTCCAGACCCTTGCTACATCTGTCTTCAGTAATTCACTTATTGGCTGTTTCATTGTTGACAAATTTAGTAGGAATTTTCCCAGATAGTTTACCATACCGAGTAGTTGTTTCAACTCGTGTTTGTTTGTTGGTGATTTCAACTCCTGAATTGCCTTTACCTTTTCTGGGTCCGCGCTGACCCCATCGGCGCTGATTATTCCTCCAAAGAACTTAATACTTGTTTTTCTTATCTCGCATTTACTCTGTTTAGTTTCAGTCCTGACTTTTCGATGACTTGTAGCGTATTGTCGAAGTGGATGTCATGGTCTTGCATTGTCTCGCCATGTATAATTATATCATCCATAATCGCTTCTGCTTTCTCATTGTCACGTAACAAGTCTGTCATCAAACGCTGAATATTTCTGGTGCGGAGGTGATTCTGAATGGCAGTTTTTTAAAACAGAATCGACCAAATGGTGTGATGATGTAGTCAACCTTGAACTTGCTGGATCTAATGGAATCTACCAGAATCCACTCAAGCATCTAATTTCGAGAAAACTTTGGACCCTGCTAGTTTTGGGGCTATGTCTTATAAAGTTGGAAGCACATACCTTTCTCTCTTCACTTCTTCATTGAGTTTCCTCAGATCCACGCATATACGAACTTTTCCCTGACGATTTTGCGACCACCACCATCGGGGCACACCACTCTGTAGGTTCAGTGACCCTTTCCTTCCGCCCTTTATCATTCTCTGCAATTCTTCCTTTACTTTGGGAAGGACTGGAAATGGAATTCCCCTTGTTGTATTAACACTGTATGGCTTCGCTCCATCTTTCAGCTGTATCTTTACTGGCTTGCAATTGAATATGCCTATGTCTCCAAACACGCTTTGGTTTGTTTGTTTTGGACTCTCAGGCTTGTCAACTTCCTCAGCTCTGATTACTAGGCCAATCTCACAAGCGACTTCTCGTCTGAGTTGATTATTAACATGTCCCTCAATGGCTTAGACCTTGGTATGATATATTTTCCCCTTGTGCTTTATATCGGCAATGAATCACCCTTAACAGTTCAGCTTACCTCCTGGACTGATAAGATCGGTATCTGGGGTTTCAAAATTGCGCACTTCGGAATGCGTTTGAGTGCTTTCTCAGAGATAACCGTGATGTCGCCTCCGGTATCAATCTTGAAGTTAATTATTTTTCTGTTAATCTTCAA
The DNA here is from genome assembly GCF_041260155.1 of Ptychodera flava. Taxonomy (NCBI): domain Eukaryota; kingdom Metazoa; phylum Hemichordata; class Enteropneusta; family Ptychoderidae; genus Ptychodera; species Ptychodera flava. The sequence goes on from NW_027248411.1 coordinate 106,626, forward strand.
ATTTACCTGCCAGTCACTCAGTCTTTTTCCCGCGCTGGAAACTTCTCCGATAAAAAGTGAATGTTTTACTGATCCAACTTCATCACCACTTTCGGTGGTAGTGACCTCTTTGACATCTTTAATTTACTTCTGCAGACAGCTGCAAAGTGTCCGTTTTTTGCATTGTAACACTGCTTTCTATTGGCTGAGCAATTATCGTTCTCATGTTTACGGCCACACCTAGTGCAGGCACCTCTGGAATTTTCCTCCCTTTTACTTCTATGGGTTTTTTACCAGACCGAAATTTGCCTTTGCCTTTATGTGCAACTTCATGTAAAGCTTGGGCTTTTCCTTGTGCTGCTACTTGGTGGGTCACTGTTTCAGAATACATTGCCATGTCTACAGCTTTTTCTACCATTATGTTTGGTTTACACTGCAGTTTCCGTGACAGTTCTTTATCCTAAATGCCAGAGATTAACTGATCTCTGATGGGCTCATCCCTGTCACCGTACTCATATTTGTTGACTATATGGTAAAGATCTCTCACATATGCCTCCACGGTTTCCCCTGAATTTTGTACACGACGGCGGAAACGTGCGCTTTCATGGACGACATTGTTTCTGGGAACAAAGTGCTCATCAAGTTTCTTCAAGACTTTCTCATAGTCATTTGCGTCAGCTTCTGCATCAAATTTGAATCGCATGAGGATTTTCTATGCCTCAGCTCCCATATAATAGATAAGAGAATTTACCTGGATTTCTCTGTCTTCTTTGTTGAGCTTTGTTATGAGCTGGTATCTTGCAAAGCACTGCTTCCATTGTGGCCACTCTGGGGGCTTGAAGCTTTCAGGAGACTTGCTGTTCGATTGTGCTGCCATCCTCATCTTCCTTTTCTCTTTGTGTTCAGTAGTGAAATACGACGAGGCTCGATGTCGTTTCTATTACATTTATTACTAGCTCTACAAAAGCTATATACACAACTCAATTGACTGTCAACTAACTAGCAACGTGTCATGTAGTCTTATGTAAGTAATCTGATACTGATACTGATTAGCATTGTAGTCATGGTAACTCTGAGTAACTCTCAGTATGCCATACCGTCATTCCCAATATTGATGGGAAATGTGGTGAATAGTGATATTTGCCAAACGGAGTCACTTGCAATGTATCGAGGTTACAGTAAGTGGATGTAAACAACATATCGATATTGGCCAAGATGTCCTTGCATTTCTCATCCCATTAGAGGTTAGGTATTGCCGACTTGATGGGTCTTATGCGACCAAATCTGGGTTCGATGGTAAATGGACCTGTTGCAAGATCATCAGATGAGTCTGTAGTCAGAACCTTATTCAGACAGATTTGAAGAGCAAGGATGACCATTTAGAATCCAAGGTAGAGCAGTTTTGGTAGTTAGATAATGGGCCAATTCTAGCCAAGTCAAAGTCACACCCTTCTCAAGATGACAAGAGGCAATAATGATTTGAAATGAGTCCATTTCCATGAAGGATGGACGTTATTATTTAGACATTTCATTATAGACTCGACATCAAGATTGCCTGATAATCGGAGACTAGCAGAAAAGAGACTACAGAGTCTGGGGAGGAGGCTGGCAAAGGACAAGGACAAGGCTACATCAGAAGTACAGAGAAGGTATTCAGGAGCTAATTGACAAATGTTATGCAGAGCTAGTATCTCAAGGGTCCTGATCTTACCAATATGTCAAGATCAGATAAATTAACCAGTAGGATATGAGTGGTATTTGCTGCATCATAATGTGGTTCATCCTGATAAGCCAGATAAGTTTCGGATTGTTTTTGATTGCGCTGCAGAATACCAAGGAGCTTTCCTGAAAAATCAAGTTCTTCAGGGTCCTGATCTTATCAATAACCTGATAGGAGTACTATTGCGCTATCATAGGAGATATAGAAGGCATGTTTCTTCAAGTGAAAGTGCCCAACAAACATAGAGATGTCTTGAAGTTTCTGTTGTGTAAAGATAGACAGATTGGTTCTGAAGTAGCTGTTTTCAGAATGACAGTTCACCTATTTGGAGGTTTTTGGAGTCCGAGCTGTGCCAGTTTTGCTTTTAGGAGGACAGCAGAAGACTATATGCAAGACTTTGACTGCAAAGCAATAGACTCAGTGAACAAAGATTTCTATGTGGACGACTATCTCAGATCGTGGATTCAGATGATGAGGCTAAACAAACGATAGTCAGTTTGCGTGAGTTACTATTCAACGGAGGTTTCCGTCTGAAAAAAGTGATCCTCCAATAGGAAGAAGTCAATACAATATTTATCACCTAAAGATCGAGCCAAGAAGGTCAGGAATATTGATTTAAACAAAGATACCTTGCCTGTGGAGCATGCAACGGGTACTGGGATACTGAAACTGATATGTTGGTATCAAAATATGTCGAAAGGTTCCAGTCTTCACTCGTCGTGGACTTTGGACACTGCATGAAAACCCATTAATACTTAATGTATTTGCATGGATTATTGTCTGAATTTTAGCTGAAAAGTCTCCATTTTACAACATGTAATAGCTTTCCATCCATATTGGAAGCGTGGGGACTGAACCAGTGAACGAAATAGTACATATGTATGGTTGGGGGCTAGCAAAGGGTTATTATGTCTGGTTTTCTCACAAGAGGAAACGTAAAGTAGAAAAATGCATTGTGAATAATGATAAATGGAATCCATTGCTTGTATTCAGCAAGCCTGTACTTATGTGGATTCACGCGAATTCATGTGTATTATTATATAATAATACTCATGAATAATACACTGCGTGCGTGAGTGCTTCACGAACTCTACAATGTTTTGAGCGGTCTCAGTCAGAAAAATGTAACAACTTAGCCGGCTATTGAACCACCCTTTTTTGGGAGTGGAGATTTAGCCGAGCGGTTCTGTCTATGGCCTCTCAGCTAGGCGACTGATGCCGTATGTTGTGGGTTCGAATCCGATTGAAAACTAGCCGTTCTGGCAAAGACAATATATCAGAAGGAGTGTGCCGAAAGGCCTGAAATGATAATATCGACCCTGTTAACTCCCAGAAGAGGAAAACATGGCTGTTTGAATTGCTGATTTGGAGAGGTTAAAGGTACCACCGTGTCAGATACCAGAAGGGATTGGTGATGTCTTGCATGGGCAACTACATAATTTTGGTGATGCCTTAGAAGATGCCTATGGCGTTGTTTCTTACCTAAGAAAAGAAATACTGAAAAGAAAGTACACTGTGCTCTGGTGATGGTCAAATCATGATAAGCTCCCATACATCAAATAACAATTCCTACACTGGAGTTGTGCGCTCTGGTAACAGCTGTAAGGATGGACAATTTCTTAGAGGCAAGCTTCGGATGTCTTTGGAGGAATCTGTGTTTTGTAGTGACAGCACAACCGTTCTTTATTATATTCGGGTAAGACCAAAAGGATTTAAACCTTTGCGGCGAACAGGCTTGCTATAATCCATGATGGTTCAAATCCATCACAGTGGCGATACATAAGCGCCAAAGATAACCCAGCTGATGATGCTTTCATTGGTTTAACAGAAAACTATGTTTGAGAGTCGTAGATGGCGTCATGGCAATCAGCATAGTTGGCCCTCAGTGCCATTATACAGCCCAACTGTGTTGGACAGTGACAGGAGGTAAAAATGGAAACTAAAGCATGCACTGCCGTTGTAAAGTCAGGAGACCAAGCTAATTTACTTCTGCATTACTACTCAAAATGGTTCTGGCTTCATAAGGCTGTAGCATGGTACAGAAGATTTGGTCAATGGTTAAGCTGAGGGAAACAGAAAACGTAACGTTTTTTTACTGTGGCAGAGATTGTGGCCGCTGGGAAAGTTATTATTGCGCACACTCAGAAAACAAATTACGCATCAGAGATACAGCGTCTGAAATCGGGAAAGCCAGTCACCAAGAAGAGTTGTATATAGCTTGAAGTCATTCTATGATGCAGATGGCTTGTTGAAAATCAAAGGACTGTTGAAAAGGCTGCTATAGCAGACACAGCCAAAGATCCTCTTATCATTCCAAGAGACCATCATATTGCAGAGGTTTTTGTCATAAATGTTCACGAGTGGGAATCTCGTCATCGTGGTCGAGAATTTGTACTGGCTATGCTCTGTTAGACATTTCAAGTAAGTTAATGTATTGGTGCTTGACCCTTAGGCCAAAAAGTAAGAAAATGATTAATTATCTTTAAAAAACACCAGATTTGATTGTTATTTGGCCTAATTATTGAAATTATTAATTCTTAAAAAAATGTCTTACTAATCTTGAATAGTTGAGTCACGTGAGCAAATCTGATGTTTTCCCGCCAAAATTTACGCCTTTATTAATTTTAATATTCCAAACGTAACCTGCAAATTTTCTTTATTTTCTCCGCACTTTAATAAACAACATCTGTAATATTCCTTCAAAAATACATGACACTAAAAACTCTATCTATAATTCTTTCTGACATTCAAAACATTCATGTGAAATGTCAAAACTAATGTATTTATTGTTTTTCGTGAAGAAATGTTTTTCAAAAGTCAACAGTTTTGCATCTGCCAGTAGTTTTAACACAAGGTTCTATCTCATATTTAATTGGTCACAATATTTTAAATATTTGATGATTAGGGGTTGCAATGTTCAGCTATTTGCAATATACAATTTCGGCGACAAACTAACAGATTTTGGTCATATGACCCGACTTAGGTAATATATCATGATAAACTTCAACTTAATCAAATGCGAATCATATTTTTGGTAATTTTCACAATTTTCTGACCAGGTCTGATTAAAAAGTATGTTCAAATTGATTTCACATGTAAGCAAGCCTATGCCCATGCATTAACATACCTGAGGTATTATATTCCTTTGGCAAGACCATTGGTGAAAAGGATATTGCAAGAATTTGTCATCTGCAAGCGTCTGAAAGGAGAATTGCCAAAACAAAGAATGGCAGACTACCAGTTGACAGAGTCACTCCACAATTACCCCTTCACATACACAGGAGTCGACTATTTTGGACCATTCTTTGTAAAAAGAGGACAATCACAAGAGTAAAGATGCGGACGTTTGTTCACATGTTTGACCATAAGAGCAATTCACATCGAATGGCTGCATTCAATGGATGGAGATTCATTTATTAATGCCTTAATTAGGTCTATTGCGAGGAGAGGTAAACCAAAGAAGATCAGCTCGGATAATGGCAGTAACTTTGTTGTAGAGTAATATAGAGCTGAATGAACCAATCAAGAAGTGGAAAGATAGCAACAGCACTGGGCAAGAATTGTGAATCTGTGAGATAGAATGGGAATTCGACCCGCCTACTCCCTCACATATGGGAGGAGCCTGGGAGCGACAAATTCGCACTGTGCAATACATCCTAGTGTTTTGCTAAGAAATTAAGTACTGGATGATGAAAGACTGGATACAATTTTTGCAGAAGTAGAGAATGCGGTCAATAGTCGTCCATTCACAGATGTATCAGATGGAAATAAAGACGCGCCAGCACTGACATCAAACAACCTGTTACGCCCTGGCGAAGGCATATGTCTCCAGCAGGTGTTTTTTGTACTAGGGATGCCTAAGGAAAATGCTGGCGACAAGTCCGAGCTCCCTAAATAGCATTTTTCACTGTGTTATAGTATTTAGTATTGTGCCGTCTCAATACGCCTTTGCAGCATGCAAATACAAAAGACCTTTTAAAGATCAAAATAGAAACGATGTGGCTGTGAAATTAGTAGCAGTCACCAGTGAAATTCATCGTTATTTGAACCATGATTTATGAAATAGTCCGTGTTGAGAGGAAGACGAACGTCTATCGCAATTACGACTTTCGTTTAGCTTGACTGGCACGTCAAAGGTCTGGACATGTTGGTTATGGTGTATACATACGCCATGGGTGGATATGACATCAACATGACTCTTCCACTATCGAACGGGTGCCGTAGATAAAATGTACTGCAAAATGTTTTGTTTTACTGGCGGTTCCGCCACTTGAACTTCCATTCTACAAGCTGCCACTCAAGTGAGTGGCTATTTGCTTTCATGACAAAAGGAGACAAGTATCAGTGACAAGCGAACAGTGAAACAATAGCTGGAAAAATAGTCTGTTGTTCACACCTGCAGCTTCATCAGCTGGAATGGAGGAAGGTTGACCGATCTTTTTATTAAAACCTTATCTATATCGGATTCGCCCTTGCATGATAGAAGGACCTTCGCCCTTTCACACAAGCACCGACACGCACAAAATACGCCACTTTACAATGACTATACCACAGATCTAATTTAAAATGCTTGAAAAAATGTCAAGTGTACAACAAATGCGTGTCCAATATGGATGAGCTTGGTCGACTGATCAGCAGTACCAAATCACAAGGCCAAAAACTGACGCCAAATTACTCTCCTTACTAGTGTTCTCTAAAACGCATTGATTGCACAGCAAACAAGATAAGAGACAGACCTAACCAAAGCAACCCATTCATTTAAATTTTCTAAATGTCAAATTTTCAACTTTATTCCGTAATTCACAACGCTTTGTAAAATGTGTGTTCAATCCTTTGTAAAAAAGGGGATTTTTACAAATCCCGTTTCAGATTTGTAACTATTGATCAAAGTTTTGGTTGACATTATGATTGACATTACGGGAAGGCTTCATTAACTTAGCAATACCCTACTTCCCTATGAGAATCAATTTCACAGACCTGCCTTTCCTACAATGACACTACAATAGCACCAGCTGGATTAGATAAACATAACAATGGAACATTCACACCTTAGGGATTAAAAGTCTTCTGTTTGTCACCCGAGTTGCTCAGGCAAGGACTCGGGTGTCAGGTACCATGCAAGTGAATGCAGTCTTCCTTAATGGGAAATCAATCTGATCCCAGAATCTGATAAGCATGAAGACATGCGTTTACGGTAGTTCTCTTTTCGGAAAAGGTTATTACCCTGTAATGACCATTCCTCGGTTTCAGAGAAACAGAGGAAGTTGGCCCGGCAGACATATTTGCAATCGGAACTGCCGATTCTTTATTTTCCGTGTTTTGGTAGTTCTATAGGATGTAGTTGTATTTTGCCAAGGTTGGTGCCATTATGACAACTATATCCGAAAGCGACATAGCCATTCGCCCGAGATATAGTCTTCGACTGCAGAACTTGCAATTGTTTCTTTCGATTTGCCGATTCCTGCTTCTTCAAGGGCACGTGTGACGACGTGATTGTGGCGTGAGCGACGACAAGATCGTGTTGAAATTTGCAATAATGGCGACGTCATGACATAATGAAAAAACCCGCAAAATTCCTTTGCTCAAAACTCTATGGCTTGCCTACTAATCGGACCTAGTCGACATCGCTGCATGAAAACATCATTTTAAAAGCAATCTATTTTCCGCGATTACCCAGCCTTGCCATACCTGGAACGTTATTCGGTCGGTCTTCGGCATTGTTCGGAATGGTCGGTTACCATAGTACTGGAATTATTCATACTCGGATAGACACGATTCAAACGTCGGGGGAAATCGGATAGGGATCGTGACAGCTCAGTTACATCGTCGCTTGTCAATGATGGCAATATTGTTACATCGGAAGATATTTCAATTCACAAAAGGTGAAACAGCCCAAACTGCGGTCAAATTTAATAAGTAGCCATAACTGTCAATTTTACTTGTGGTCAGCTAATCATAAGCCTGCCGCACCGGACAGCGTTGTCAGTTCTTTTCACGCTGGCTTTGCTCCACGTCGTCTATTTTGCATCGGTCAATCTCTCATTCACATTTTGGAAATGGCATTGTCACTGTGTCAATCGCTCAAATAGAGCAAGCTTTGAAAATGCGAACACTGACTGCACAATTTAAATACGATCATGGAGGTAACTGCGCGATACGATATTACATTGTTCAGTACAAAAGACACTGACGTGCGGATAAAGAAACAAGGACGGACGTGAAAAACTTGAGTAACTGGAGATTTTTTTAGGCTATCGGATATGTTGTCGAGTTGATTGATCAGATATCGGCAAATGAAAACGGTATCGGGCTCAATATGCTACAAAACCTTTTGAGAGAACACTGCATACGCACTGGCGGAATCAGTACGAGGGCTTCGTATACTGGCTAATCTAAAACAGGCAAAACATTTACACTGTAAAGAATTACTGGGGCATTTGTAAAACACATATTACCACCGGACAAAATCGCTACATTTACGAATCTCTGGGTAGTTTCCCAGTCTCCCAATCATAGAAAGGAACTGACGAGTGCACAAAAGCGAGTAATCGATCTTGAACCAGCCTTTCTTTATCAGCTAATCCCAATTAATGAGCACCAGTTAGCACCTCCATAAAGTTGTCCTCCTGGCAACTGAGTGAAACCGTACTTGATAGTCCGACGTCATAGGAAATACCTGCCATCACACTGATTTATTTGAATACATAAACAGCCAGGTAGACGATTCATTTTTTGGTGGTAGTGTACATTTAGTTAAACAGTAGCCGTCCCGCGATGCGATTTCCACCTGAACTTTTCATTCATTTCATGTACATGTCATCAAAACTAGGCAATGATATGCCTAGAATATTCCCAGCTGCTTCGATGACACTTTTTATCTGATTTTCATCAGAGGAGGCAATATACCACCCCAGCAGGAAATACAATGACAAAATGATAGACTCAACCATTGATCTGTAAAGCAAATGATAAAACACAACTGAATTAAGTAGGAAAAACAGTCTTTGTTGATATTAACTATTTGAAATGATAATGTGGCTGTTCATCACAAGAAACCATGTTTGTAAGAAAGTTTTCAAGATATTATAATTTTTATCCTTTCAACCTCCCTACGCTTGATTTTTAACGGAGGTGGACCGATTTTAGCTTTCCTGAAATCAATTAATATTTTTTTTGTTATCTTGAAACTACCATCACACCATGTAACCAATATGCTCACTTCTTGCTTATAGATTGTGTTCTGATCTGCTGTAATGAGGCAAGCTAAAGCCTTAAATTTGTAAGCTTATCATTACTGTCTTCATGCATAGGAGTACAATCAGATGTAAAAATGGTAAATAATAACCGTGATATAAGCGAACGTTGAGGCGAGCGGGCATTTGTCAAATCACTCATACGATCGTATCGAATGTACCTTCACAAACTGTGATCTCCTAGTCAAAAGAATTGCACCCCAACTGACGAATTGCCTGTTGACTGACATATTTTTTCAATTTTCTGATCAACAAGTTTGGTGATATAGTAAACGCACTTGAGAAGTCGACAAATAAAATTCGAACAGACGCATTGGAAGTGTCAAGGCGTTGTGTGAGGGTAAGCAGAAGACAAAGAACTGCACCTTCCGTATTCCTGTGTTGGCGGTAAGCAAATTTTAGTAGGTCTTGATACGGTAATTTTTGAGAAACCAATTATTGCAGAAGGATTTGTGCCAGCCATTTCATTGGAATTTACGTAAGTGCAACAGGTCGGTTGTTTTTGTGCATGTCTATGAATCAAAAGCACCAATTCACATGTCAGTCAAAGTCATGAGAAAAAGATGTGCTTGCGTCTGGGAAAAAACCTATAAGTGATGTCAGGTGATTCTTGTTTACTAAGAAAATACTCAACTTTTCTTGTTGTTAGTTTTAAGTGAGGACCAACCAAGCCTACAAGGTTGTAACATTTCTGCAACTCACTCTCGCCTGCTTTCACGATAAAAAATACGCTGAACCTCTGAAATCGGTATCATTGCTCCGTCATTTTAGATACGTCCATTCGGAAACAAAACTATTACAGACTTTCAATGGTAATAGCTTGCTCCAGGCTGCGACATGTCATCAGTTTTTTAAATTGGCTTTTGGGACTAACGACGCAATATGAATTACCAGCGTTGTTCTTGTTTTGAGTGTCTGATATTGAACACAGAAAGAATTAAATATTAAAGTGACGACTGAGACATACCCGATACTTGAAAGGGACACCAAATATGAGTGATGAACGAGAACCCGTAAATTAATATTAGCAAAATAAAAACATCGAAACGGCTATAGACTGAGAGAGAGAGAGAGAGAGAGAGAGAGAGAGAGAGAGAGAGAGAGAGAGAGAACGATTTAAGCGTCCACAAACTGGCATGTTCTTTCTGATATTAGCGTCTTGTTGCACGGATTTTGCAATTATACAAACGCTTTTCCAAAATTTGATTGACATTACAACATGCGTAAAACAAAGCCAGTGTTAAAGTTACTTTTCTGATGTTGGTTTCGCGAGTATGCGGACTGAGAATACTTATAGGAAAATGGTCGCCATAGTTTTCTGTTAAAATATGTTTTCCAACACCGCGTTTCTTACGATCGGTGATTCAATTTTGTCATAATTTTATGGACAATGATGCACTACAGGTTTTTATTTTAACATGCGTTTCGCAAAAATAATATTTGTTTTCAAGGACGACACGCTTCGTCCTTCGATTAGCCGATCGCGACCTTTCACATGTGGCTGGGCTTGTAACTGCTTGTTTTTTTACATGATCCCCAATTCAATTTGTTTAATTTATTATTTACGGCATAGAAATAAATCATGGCGAAGTTTTCAATATCGGGACCTCAAATAATCCTTTAAAGCAGTCACTTTTTACCTCCATGCACATATGAAAGATGTCTCTTGTAACATTTCGTAATCCTCCTCTCTATTTTATATCGGAGGTGTTATTTTCCAATTTACTTCGATGATTTCAAGCGTAATCATTTTTTGTGATAGAATCATATAGGCTTTACCAGTAATATTAGGCCCCGTGTACATTGAGTACGCTTGGGTTTTAAAATCCAATATGGCAATAAAGTGAACAAGTTTGTCCAGCGACGCATCATTCACAAATTTCAGCCTTGAGACAGGAAAGTGAACATCTGCGTGGCCCGATAAACTAAACTGGCAATGAAATGGCTATGATTTCGATGGCCCCTGAAATCTTTCTTAATCACTTATCACACGATCGATGTGCTAACAACATCTAAACCTCGATTTGTTATCATAAAAAGTGTAGTGGGCTCTCTCTACTGTCTACAGTTAAATTGCGTAAATTTGGGCATTTTTACAGGGGACCGTGTGAGGGTAATATAATCAACTCATAATCAGTGACAGAATTTTGTTTATTTTACTATTTTTACCATGGGTTTGCTTTGTGTTGATCTGGTCAGTTAGCCGTCCCGGGGCCTGTGAACAGTAGCTGCAGGCTTGTCAGACATTTACTAGTGTCAACAGATAAGTCAATTAAGGGCTACTTATCTAACAGGTAGCTGTTGTACAAAGACAATGCACTGATTATAATAGGTAGGTGGCAAGGTGGTTGTTCCCACCACAGTGGGTAGAGGGACGGTGTTCCCACCACAAACATGGATATTTTTTTTCTCGTTGTCTGTGTTCCTACCATAGACAGTAGCCTTCTCTACTGCCTATGTTTCAACACGGCAGAGATTTGAGATGGAGAGATTCTACACACAGTGCACACCTTATGTATAGGGGCACAGTTTACTACTGTCAAAATAAAGTCTGAGGTTGACCACAGACACAAGAGTTTTCTCAAGTCTTTGGATTGACACAGAATAAAAACACAGTACAACAATAGAGTAAAATCTATATTAGGACATGTGAATTTTCTTTTAGTTAGCTGATTCTAATACAGCCCCAAAACATGTCTGTGATCAGCATTATCTTTTTTACCGCATAGCGAAATCATGCACAGACAAGCACACAAACTCCCTTGTGGTCGAACAATTTCCTCGGATTCTCCCGCCAGTGAATTTCCTGTCCTGCCAAACAGATATAGTCTCTTCCTTTTTTCATGGTTAAACTACCCCAGGTAGAGTAACCATGCCAAAGTCAACCCCTAAACAGGGACCCCTAGACTAGTCCGCAAGACTACACTCACAACCAATCAAAATGCGACATTCGAAAACAAAGCCTAATCGCATACAAAAGAAACAAAACACATTAGTGAAGGCAAGACTTGACAAACAACAGAAACGTAAAGACGCTTTAACACGCTTTAACGGCGTCTTCGACTCAAAGTTTAATCACAGACATGGAGAAAACACGAACGGTGCAGTGACAGTGTCTTCAACATATTTTAAACATTTTAGCACCTTTAGAAGAGCACAGCAATTTTACATCCACCAAACCCACATTAACTCAATGCAAGCGACTGATGGTCATATATCTTGACCAAAAAAAATTCTGAGAATACAAATCTCAATCAATGTGAATAAAAGATACATTTAGTGAAGGCAAGACTTCACAAACAATTTCAACTGCCATAATAACTTCAGTGTCCGAACAAAATCATCGATGGTTAGGTTACCATGGAAACACTGACCGGTTAACTTCTGCCATATTGTAAATGTTTGACCGTAAGTTCGAAACAAAAATTAAATTAAAAAAATCGTTGACATTTTATATCAAACTCTTGAAAAATTGTTTTCGACAATTTTCCTAGATAAGATTTTCCACTACAATTGTACTTATACTTTTTTCTCATTTCTTTCGGCAACTCTTCGTCAAAGAGAACCATCAAGTCATGCGCCTAACGGTTCACTCGGGTTTTTATGGGGCTAAAAATTCATGATAAATTTAGGCATAACACAGGGTAAGATCAATCATTCAAAATACAGGAATGGATACAAGGGATTAGATCATAAAGTCGCTCAGCCCAAGTCATTACGACATCTCAATTTCCGGCACCAAGTCATTTCGGCACCGCGACAAAAGACGTTTCGGCATCCCTGTTTGGATTTGTTGTCATATAATTATTTTGAGGTGGGGGAGGGAGTTCAAACTAATTAGTAATTGACTGACTAGTCATATCCGTTAGCTTGACCTTTACCTCCTTACCTTTACTTTTACCTACATTTTCACTATGTGATTATTGCCGTGCCGTTTCTCCAGTGGATCCGCTTCAAGCTTTTGACGTATCGGCAGCTAGTACTATCTAGTGCTATCGCTAAACTTTTGTCACAGATTTGAAAATGATGTGAGGATTTTACAGTTTCTTACCTTGATCCATGGAAGATAGAGCATGCGAATGTTTCCACTATACTTTTTATAGCCTTACTGTGTAACAACTTTAATCTTAGGCTTTAGTATGCATTTTTTTCGAGGTAGCCTGTGATAAATAGAAGATCGCGGTGCCGAAACGACTTACGGTAGAAATTAAGAGGCCGACACGAAACGACTTGCGGTTGGAAATCGAGAGGCTAAATGACTTGGTGCCGAAGCATCTAGAAATTTTGCCCGGAAATACATGTTAAATACATGCAAATTTTAGTAGGTCTTGGTATGATAATTTTTGAGAAACCAACTATTGCAGAAGGATTCGTGCCAGGCATTTCATTGGAATTGACGTAAGTGCAACAGGTCGGTTGTTTTTGTGCATGCTTTGAATCAAAAGCACCGATTCACATGTCAGTCAAAGTCACGAGAGAAAGATGTGCTGGCGTCTGGGAAAACAACCAAGAAGTGATGTCAGGTGATTCTTGTTTACTAAGAGAAAACTTTTCTTGTTGTTAGTTTTAAGGTTCTGGTATATATTTTGTTAATTATATCACACTTTCCAAGCGACATAATCATGATAGTGCTGGTTTGCTCACAGTGGCATGGAAATTCAGATCATGCAATTGCAGATTCCCTCGTGAAACACGAGGTGTCAATTCAAGCGGTGAGACTAAATTTACACATAAGCACCAGATACATCTCTATGCTCTATTGTATTTCCCATTCAGAACAGCCGTGATGGGCGTTTGCGAAGAAAAGCTTGGCGTTGTTCATGCAGTTGTATGTTGAGGGACTCTCGTTATACATATGATTCTCAAATTGATAAATTGATATATAAATTAGCGACATTTCCGGTAGCACATGTATTCTTGGCAGCTATTCTCTTATTCAAGGATAGCTTCTTGGTGATAACTCACATTATTCATCAAATTAGTGTTCGAAACGTAAGTTGTACCGGCTTACGGTCACTCACAATTTTTTTATTCAGTTCGTCCTGTAACACATCGGAACATCATTCCGTCAAAACTTACTGAATCCATGTGCACGGTATTTAGTAGCTCATTGACCCGCAAAAACAGGAACAACTGTTAAAGATTGCGTAATATGACTAACTGTTTGTTTTCTATAACGCGACTCTAAATTACACTAAACTCTTTTTTCGCCTTTCAAAAATTACAAGTGAACTTTCTTAATATCATAGTTTTTTGTGCGTCTCCAATTGACCCGCCTGCGTTTTTCAATGAAGCTTCCGGGAAACTTATTTTAGGCTCAGATCAAAAGTATCATGCGCGAACCTAAGGACCAACGTCCAATTACTGAGTAACGTCCAGCCGGAATTATTGCTACTTACACCCTGATTATTCTGATTGCCAAGACGTTCGTGTAAGCAGACAATCACAATCCATGGCTACTTACAAATCAAATCAGAGTGGGTTAAAATGATGCAAAGTTAAGCAGTTATGAGGTAAAGTAGGCGCTAGGCGATAATGCGTGCTGGTAGACACCAATGAAAGCCACGCTGCCGTGCCTCGGTTTGGCTGCTGCTCAATACTCGAAGTGAGAGTTAACATGTTCTTGAATGTACCTAGAATTAGAATTCGCCTTAAAACGTGCGTTAACATGAAGAAAAGGAGTGAAATGAGAATTTCCCTTGTTGGAAGTGACTAAAAAGGGGAATCAAAGTGGCCGGCAAAACTAGAGGTCGAATAACTCCTGTCGAAATGGTCAGGGTGTCCAAGTGAAGCTGGCTACCGTCAGCCTTTAGTTACTGGGAAGACTACATATTTACTGGGAGACATTCTGTGCTAAAATTGACCGAGGCCGCTCCGCTATTAATGTTCCTTTATACTAGTATATGATTGGGCATACTACCAGAACTAAAAGAATGTGATCATAGTAAGGCACGTAACCGAAGCGATTCATACTTCCTGTGTTACCCGAGCGCGTTGCTTATGTATTGACAACGGGCAGTGGTGACAATTGCCCCGTCTGTCCAATGACGCCACTCGCTAGCAACTTCGACATAGTTGAGTAACCCTGCTCGAAACCCATATAGCATATTTTCTCTCTAGCTTCAACTCCGTAAACCACAACAATGTATGTTAAAGACAATGTAGCTCATAATGTAATTACTATAGTTGAAAACTACTACAAATCTTCCTGCTGAAACATGCATGGGACGTATTTGTAGATTCGACGTACACGGCCTGTAGCAGCGTAAGTGTGAGATTTAGGATGTGTAAGTTTCTGCCGGTCACGCCCCTAGGGAATTTAAGCCGGCTTAATCGACGGGACAGGAATGGTATAAAATGCGTTTACATTAGCTTATAAAATCGTAAACGCCCGATTTCATGCAGTGCTTGATGAATCGCAGCCTCGAATGAATTGGCCATTGGCTTGAGTAGTAATGCCAGGGACGGAGCTGTTACATCAGTTAAAGTGAAAACTGCATGTGCGGACATTGTGTGTAGACCCTTAACGAAGATCTACTCTCTAGAAGATTCAAGGGAAGAGGGCTGATGAACAGTACACCTTTCATGAGACAATCACAGTTCGTTGTTAATAGTACAGTCGCAAGTCTTTATTCCACAGTTTCAATTATTTCTTGTTAAAGGCTAAATTCAAGCATTTAAATTTTGTCGTTTTTTCGTAGTTTATTGAAAGCATTTTAATACTTTGGAAATGCTTTCCCTTAGGACGCATTTGGTTGGGGCGTGTTGCGGCCAAAATTGAGCAGTGTAATTGTGTTTGTTTTGATGAGCATTCAATGTTAAATTAACAGGACGTAAAACGTTTCTTTTACGTTGGCATCCCAATTACACTGATGTCTACGTTCGCACGCTGCCAAGTGTGGACTCAGAACATTGCATCATCAATATCATGGTTTACATTTACATAATGTCAGTCGTCTTTTCGCTCAGATTCGCCAAATTAATATTCGTTGATTTAAACTTTCAATAGTCGATATTTCAATAGTTAAAACATTCAGATACTGGTACACTGAATACGTTTTAAGCTGCATACAATATATATGTTAGAATCACAGCTTTGTCTGAGACGAATGTTAGTATTTACAATAAAGAAAAAGTTCAGCTTAAAATTTGTTATGAACATAAAATTAAAAGTGCACAACAGGCAGACAGCAATTTCACGGGACCCTGTAACGGCGACAGTGGACACCACAGACTACGTAGAGTTTGATGTCTGACAACAGAAGTTGCAGAATAAAGTCGGTGTG
Source organism: Ptychodera flava (assembly GCF_041260155.1). Lineage (NCBI taxonomy): Eukaryota > Metazoa > Hemichordata > Enteropneusta > Ptychoderidae > Ptychodera > Ptychodera flava. The sequence continues at coordinate 122,864 of NW_027248411.1, forward strand.
TTGATAATTCCAATGGTGTGTTATGTCCAATATTGATGGACGCGTAAGACGAACGATGGTTTCAGACATTTCACTTTGTGTAAAAATATTTGCTGTCAAGGCTGATGAAAATGTCCTTGCCATTAAACTTTGTGCCTTTGTGCCAAGGGACCGCTGTGGTTGACAGATATGTAGCTATTGACAAGGCCAACCCTTACCTCTTGTACGTTAAGTCTTCATAGTCACTGATGCCAAACTCCCGGCAGTAGGTTTCATAACATTTCCTTTTCATAGGGATTGTTCAATACCTTGAAAGTGCCAACGTCGGGCAGTGCAATCCCCACCATCTTATGGAAAATGCACCTGGTGATGACTACACATGGAAACAGAAGGGTGCTGATCTTAGGGGAGGATATTGGCCAACAGGTGGTAGCATTTTGAAATCACCCACAGATGCTGCTAGGACCACTGGGCGCAGATCCTTGTTAGAGCTTGAAACTTTTTGGGTAGCCAACCACCCTGCCTATATATATATTTCAGCATATTTTCCACTGGAAAATATCTCTCGGTAGAGCTGTTGAGCTTTACTTCCTCTACAGAGGCAGGGTGAAGCTCTCTCCCTTCTTGAGCACCTTAGCAAAGATATCCTTGATTATGGCTGAATCTGAGTTGTCCGGCCGCTCTGTCTTATTTTGATCATGTAGAGGATGTAATGGATTTTGTATCTTACGTTTTTTTGCAACCTCAGTGCTTGTCTCGATGACCTTGATGACAACACCAGAGAGGGCGACTTCCCCTGTAGCGTGGTAGAGTAGGAACAAAAGAAGCCAGCTCGCTGCTGATGACCATGCCTTCTCTAATGTTAAGGCCCATTCGGCAACCAATTTTTCTTTCAAGCCCCGAGCCCACACGAAAATTGACCAGTTTAGGATTATGGCCCACCAACTAATTATATTGATCTCGATGTCTTTCCTAAAATGTTGGGTTTGTCTGATGTACTTGAAACCTATCAGGAAACACACTTGGTTGGTCTGAAAGGCTCATCCGAATATTTATATGGCCCCTTGTGCTTGTGAGGTGTTAAACACCATTTGCCAGTAATAAAGTCTCAGTTAAGTAAAATAAAGGGAAAAGGGAAATAAAGGCAAAGTGGCTACACACATCATCTTCTTGATTGTCTTTAGATTTTAGATTTTTGGTGAATCGAGTTTCTTGCTTATTGTTTAGGCGTGTGTTGTTTTCTGTGTCATTTTTAGATCACGTGTTCACACACGTGAGCGTGTCATAGCGATATATGTACGTCTGTGACGGACTCAGGTCAGATTTCGTACATAGAAACCATATGCTAAGGATAAGAAGTGATTAGATTTTGGTTTGTATTGCTTGCATATTAATGAAGTTATGAAAGACAACTTTTTTCATACAAATATGTATTCATTCAAATTCCTATGGAGACAGTAATGCGTCAAAAATATTAAGAAATACAAAACAAGATTTCATGAAACCTTTTGCTAATGACAATCTCAAAACATAATGTTGATGCTGTGAGTGTCATGTCAATTGTCTGCTCATTTGCATATTTAATAAACTTTTGTAATTAGTGATATAACTCCGAAATTCTTAAAACCAAATTTAATGATACCTTCTACACACATTGACCAGATAGATATCTAATTGTACTGAGAAGCATTGGGCAGTGTCAAGTTAATAGATTGCTCATTTGCATATTTATGAAGTTTTGTAATTAGTCATATAACTCTGAAATAACTGCACCAAATTTGATGAAATATGCTGCAGATACTGATCCGACAGATATCTAACTGTGCTGTAAAGCATTTAGTAGTGTGAAGTTAATTAAGGGTTCATTTGCATATTTAATGAACTTTGTAATTAGGTATATAACTCTGAAATTACGGCACCAAATTTGGCGAAACCTGCTACAGATATTGATCTGATAAATATCTAATTGTATTAAAAAGCATTGGGCAGTGTCAGGTTAATAGATAGCTCAGTTGCGTATTTAACGAAGATTAGTAATTAGTCATATAACTCCGAAATGAATGCACTATATTTGGTGGAACTTGCTACAGATATTGATCTGATAAATATCTCATTGTCGCATGAATCACTGAGCAGAGTCAAGTTGATATGTATGTTTAATAAACTTTGTAATTAGTGATATTACTCCAGATTTATAGCATTAAATTTTATAAAACGTTCGACATATGTTAATCTTCAAAGATATCTAATTGTCCCATGGAGCATTGAGCAGCGTTAAGTTAATAAAAAGCTCATTTGCATATCACATACAGTTTTGTAATTAACACTTTAACTCTGAGAGAACTGTGCGAAAGTTGATGAAACTTGCTACATATAATGATATAACAGATATTTGATTGCTCTATGAAGCGTACTACTATTGATGAACCTGTTGTAAAACACGTGAGCACATTCAGTTCTTATCTGGTTTATGTTGTCTGTATATTGTCTATTCGTGTTGTATTGTATAAAGTGTTTTGGCAATGAATTTGTTTAATTGCTGTACATTTCTAACAGTTTTGTTAGAATGTCTTTGTTTGAAATTATTGTTGCTTGTGTTGAAGACGCTGCCATTTGGTGTTTGTTTGTTTGTTTTCAAGGTCTTGTCTTTACTTATGTATCTTTTTTTGCTGTTTCTTCTCATTCATTGAGTTTCGTAATCTTAGAATTGGTGTTTTGATCAATATATGTTGACCATTAGTCACCTGACTTTATGTGGTTCTAGGTTCATGTTAGATTACTGTGCTCTTCTAACGTTGTTGTTAGAATGTTTAAAATGTGTTCAAGACGCTGTCACTGCGTCACTGGTGTTTTTCTATGGTTCAAACTTGGTGGAAGATGCTAATAAAATGTCGTTCCTGATCTCGGTCGTTCGTCAAGTCTTGCCTTCCCTAATGTGTTATGTTTCTTTGTTTCTTGGTGCTGTCTCATTCTAGTCAGTTGAAACCATATTAGTGGAAAAGCCTATCGTTTGCTAAGACGTTCAAAAGGTGCCAAGAACATCTTTCATAAAAATTATAAGTGCTAACTCATTAGCCATCTTTCGGGGTTTGTATTTAGGACATTTTCTGTTTGCTTGTCCACAGGCTGCACCATTCTAAATCAATACTGATACCAAAGACTTCTCTGTGTTTTGAAGAAGCTTTGGGATATTCTTTTCACATAAAATCCTCATTCTACGCTGTCAGACTATTCACTATATAGAATGAAAGTGCTTAATTGAGTGGACTAAGCGTAAAGTTCGATGGCAGTGAATCAGATGAAAGATTAATGCTTGATAGAGGAGCATAGTAATTTGACTCCAATTCATAACTATAAAAAGTGAAGCTGCTGACATTTACGCTATCACATTTGCAACACAGTTATTATTAGTTATTAGTATTATACTTTTTTCAGAGGGTAGTCTGAGTTACAAAGTAAATTGTAATTTACACAAGAGCCTGCAATATACAGGAAAAAATATACAGGAACAAATTACAAAAATAGTACCATACAGTAACAAAGTATGACAAATCTCGTAATGTCTGAGCAGTAAAGAACTCTCGTGAAGTGAAGAGCCTTCATTTATAAATTTAGAGTGTAGAAAACTACATAAACGAGCCTTGAATTGAGAAAGGCTTTCTGTATTTCTTATGGTAAAAGGAATATCATTCCAAATGTTCGCTGCACGATACGCAAACGATCACTGCCCAGCTGCTGTCTTAAACGTAGGAACATATAAATAAGCATTGCTGGCACATCGGGTGTTAAAATGATACATCTCAGAAACCTAAGAAAAATGATCTAAATAATCAGGCGCAAGACCATTTATATGGCTTCATTTTGACCTCTACAGCGTTTTTCAATATTGTATACTCTTTCAGCAATGTTGTTTTCATTTTAAATGGCATCTGCTTTCACAAGATCAATTTACTCCACCGCTCCCTGGCTATATGTCATGCATTAGCCGTCACGCCAACTTGTATGATTTCTCATTCTATATCTGTCATTCCTCTAAGCATGCAATAATCCTGTCTTTCCATCGCCCTATAGTGATGGAGTCATCTTTTAGGGCATATAATGAAACACTCCTGCCAGAGCAAACGTGTAAGCCAGCAGTCTCTTTCAGTTTCGCTTCATATCCTAAGTTTGGCTCTGCGGCGGACTATTGCCCACAACCCCTGGACTTCCAGCATAGGGCCAGACCACAGCGATATGAGTAAGGGGCTTTCCTTTTCTCTGCTAGGTTGTTTGTCACCCGTGATCTTATCTGTCTTGCAGTGGGCCTTTCCATTTTATAGGCCACATTTGTCTTTGCTTTGGCGATGGTGCCGACATTGTAACCTAAATGCATTTTGACGGTGGCATACTGCAGCTTGTTGTTGTACCCTGTGACAATTTCAGTGAATATCCGCACCTTGCCTTGCATCGGCAACTGAGATAGTAAAACTGCAATGTCCAGCTCCTTTTTTTAGCGTAAATTGTGTCTCCCCTCTTTCTGTAGCTTGCGATTTTGTCCTGGTTGGCAATATCGTCTTCAGGAAGCTCACCCTGCTCTTTCCATGCCTGTTCTGTGTATCCTATCCCAGCAACGATGGTGTGTATTATGCGAACTTGGGCAACAAGACCACAGTAAACATATACCTCGGTGCTTTTATACAGGGTGGTCGTGTCTGGCTGTGTTAATCTTTGCCAGCTCCCCAGACAATGCACGGAAGGGAAAACAAGTTGTACTGTCCTTCTTCCCCATTGTTTCTGAAGAAGTAGTGGTGGGTCCTATTGCTGTCCAATCTCATATGTTTGTTTTTTTCCGGCCGAAGAGGTATTTGTGTAGAAACATTTGCTGTTGCTGCTGATGAAAAAGTCATTGCATTCGAAGTTTGTGACTGTGCTCAGCAAGGGGCCTTTGTGGTGACATATGTGTAGCCATTGCCAAGACGCCGATTTGCGCCGCCCACCTTGTACCTGACGTCTCTTGTCACTGATGCAGAACTCCCTGAAAATGGCTTTGGAACTAACCTTGACGAGGGGGTTGTACCAAATGTTGAAAGCGCCATTATCAGGCAGTGCAGCCATAATGTCATTGATAATGCAACTGGTGTCAAAATACACTTGAAACGGAGAAGAGATCTTATTTGGGGCGGGTGGAGGCCAATAACTGGTCTTAAACATTATGCCACAACCGGTGTTGTGCTCCAAACTGCAATGTTTAACTACAGGATGTGAGGGTAAGCCAACCAAGCTTTTGTCTCCTTAGTGTTCCTGTGGGCAATTTTATTGTTTTTGAATATATCTCTTGGTTTTGTGACATACTTTTCTGTCCTGGTCATGAAGATTTCTAGCCCGATCAGCCGTACCTTTACATCACCCAGAGACAATGCATGTGCTTCATTTTCACCAATTCTTCTGGCACAGGTCCTGGTTGAGCTTTAAAAAGTTATGGACCCAGCAATCACGCCTATGTTTCAGCGTATTTTCGCAAGGGTTTCCGCTGGCTTCTCTTCGGCAGTATGACCGTTCAGCCCACACTACCATATATGTCGAAGTGGATAGGTGAAACACTTTCTTTTCTAGAATTTGAGTGCCCAAGCAAAGATATCCTTGACAACGGCTGGGTCTGAATTGTATATTAGCTTGGTAGCCGGGTGTGCCAATGTGTACATTAATTTTGAAAACTGGTGCTTGTACCTGATGTTGTGCAGTTTTATCTTTATCTTTACCTGCCCACAAGAGTGCTTGTCTGGAGTACCTCGATGGCAACGCCAGACAGGGTGATGCCCTCATGGCTGCCACAAGGGCAGAAAGGAGATGCTGATGGGCAAGCCTTTTGTGATATGCTTGCCCACATTGATTCAGCCTATCAACTTGTAATTGCCCCCTGAAGCAGAAGCTATTATTTCATTATAATCAACCAGCTTGGTGCTGTCTGCAAAGACTGGGGCATCCTCCATTGGTCTATAATTAATATGCAAATCTTCTTGTGTTTGGATTATGTATCTGGTTTTTTTGTATCTTGAACCAGTTTCAGTACCAAATTTTGCTTCAAATAATGTCGCTCTTCACCATCCTTTGGCTCTCGGAACACATCTGTGAGGACCACTCTCTTGTAAAGTTGGCCTTCTGGCCATTCTAACACAAAACCGAGAATGATGAAGTATGAGAGCTCGTTTATTAGCCATTTCTCAGGGTTTGCCTTTAAGACATGTCCGGGTTTAAATTTCTTCGCACACTGCACTGTCCTATATCAATTGTGAAGCCAAATAGTGCTCTGTTTTTCCGAAGAAACTCTGTGATATTCATTTTGCCAAGCATTCAGTCTAATCACTATGTAAAATAAAAGCAATTCAAGAAAATCCACTACTGTTGTTCGCCCACGAAGCCTACCACATTGCCAGCGGTTTTCAGGATGAAACTGAAGATAGTGTCAATTAATTCTGGGATAGCTGCATCACCTTTTTGCAGCCATTGTCATCAGCTACATCAACCAAGTGGCCATTGCCCGCATCACCAGGGGGTGGGTTGCCTTTTGCACCTCACTTACCATGGCTTTTTGTAGACAAAGAGCAAGTGCTGTGATCGTCAGTCCTGCAGCACTTAACATATCTCCATTTGTGAGCACTTTTTGTTTGAACCGCTCTAAAAACTTCTTTTAGCTGCAGATCCGGATTTTTGAGAATTTCTTTCACTGGCCTTGTTGCATGAACTTATTGATAATTGCTATGGACTTTCAGCTCAGGGCGTTCACTAGAGGGGACAGGGCTTATTACTTTTGTCTCTCTTGGTGTATAGCTCAGTCAATTTTTTGTTTGAAAGGGTCAGTTCATCTTCATATGTTAAATATTTAGGGTTGAGGTCATTCTATATAGCAATCCTGTTGTCGATTTTATGATTTTTGCATTGTCACTGGCGTCCTCTCAGAGGTCGGTCGGGTAATAATCTTGCAATCGACGAATATCCATAAGAGCGAGTCTATTGGTTTGCATATTCAAATTGCGGAGTTATCATCAAAAAATCGTCTTAGAACTCGCTGAACTCACCATCGCCTGTAGCCGGGTTTTCTGCTGGTGTTTCCAGGACATTTCTTATTAATGTTCTCCTGTCAACACATGCCCTTAATGTCGACTCTGCGTAGTGTCATCTTCTTCCGTCATATTTCTCAGCCGCAAGTTCTCGTAGTACACCTCTCAATTTTTAACCTTTGAGTCTCAAATTATTTCACCTGCTTTGTTGATGCCCATTTGCTAGACATAAGTCTAAATTTCCTGTTGTTTGAGATGAACTCACTGTGGTGTCAGTCTGTCGACCTTAGAAGACGCCTAAACGCTGGCTACCCCCCATCAACACCAAAAAAGCAGTCTCTGCCTCAATGTTTCAAAGGGATCATTCTCATACACCTCCTCCAGTCTTGATAATACGATGTTTTCGTTGGCCATTTATCATATAATATATTTATGCAGAAAATGCCGCGCAACAAATCTCTTACTCCGGGACTTAGCCACAAGATTAAGCAAGGAACAAATGCAGCGAGGACTCATCACGCGGTCACTCATAATTCCAGCAAAGTGTAGACTTTGTATATCCAGTGCCCAAAGTTGGAATCTATAGTGTTGTGCTCGTGCCCGATTCCTTCAACCGGTGCTGTAAGATCTAGTTTCCATTTAAAGACAAGTTTTCCATAAAGAACTGAACATTATTGCTTCAGGATGGATGGCTTGCAGTGAAGCACAGACCGACTGTGGATCATGGGAAATACATATCAAAGGTCATATAGGCCATACAGGATGCCTGTTTAGTATGACGAATAGGTATGACATTACATCCCTTGTTTTCTCGAATAAATGTCAACTGGAGTCTGAAATAGACAAACGTTCAGAGTCCGAAGGAAGCATGCAAACAAATGGTTTGTCAAATAATAACTAATGAAAAATGTAACTTTGTGAAACAATTTAAACAATGAACTTTAAACACAACAAATGTAAAAATAGGCAACATGTATGAGTCCGACTCGCTGCTTTCATGATATCTCAAATTTGACAACATATTTTGATTTGTTGTTTTTGGTTTTTGATCACATGACATAGTCTTCCAAATACGCGGGAGCCTTCCTCTCTCTGGATGATCTGCGCAACTGAAAAGGATCATCTAAAAATATATATTTCTCATCTGACATCTCTGCTGTCACAGAATCAGGAGTGACCAATATTTCTTTGTCCTCCAACACACGTTCATGTCCCTGTATTGGAATGTGCACATTCTTGTATCGCAGTTTCTTGAAGAAAGAAGAGTTACATTCGATGATTTCCTCGTCGGACTGTCACCATACTTCCTTTCTGATTTTTAACTTCATACGGTTCAGGTTTGTATGTGTGGACTATGGGGTGAGAACACCGCCAAAATTATCTTGAAAACTTTATTTAAACTTATCTCATTATTATTATTCCATTGTTTGGTGATTTAATGATAATTATATCAGTATTTGGCCATTATTTTGCAATTATTTGATCATTATATGGATATTATTTTGACATGATTATGAACTTATTTGGTAATTCGGTTGTTTTGACATTATTCAGCATTGATGTCTTGATTTGGAACTTATTTCATCATTATTATGCCATTATTTGGTGATTTGGTCATTTTTATGTTATTATTTGGTCTTTATTATGCGATTATTTGGTCATGATTACGACATTGTCTTGATATTATCTTGATATTGTCTTGACATTATTATGTTAATTCGGTTCTTTTGCCATTATTCGGCATTGATGTCGTGATTTAGAACTTATCTTATCATTATTATTCCATTATTTGGTGATTTGGTCATTTTTATGTCATTATTTGGTCTTTCTTATGCAATTATTTGGTCATGATTACGACATTGTCTTGATATTATCTTGATATTGTCTTGACATTATTATGTTAATTCGGTTCTTTTGCCACTATTCGTCATTGATGTCTTGATTTAGAACTTATCTTATCATTATTATTCCATTATTCGGTGATTTGGTCATTTTTATGTCATTATTTGGTCTTTCTTATGCGATTATTTGGTCATGATTACGACATTGTCTTGATATTATCTTGATATTGTCTTGACATTATTATGTTAATTTGGTTCTTTTGCCATTATTCGGCATTGATGTCTTGATTTAGAACTTATCTTATCATTATTATTCCATTATTTGGTGATTTGGTCATTTTTATGTCATTATTTGGTCTTTCTTATGCGATTATTTGGTCATGATTACGACATTGTCTTGACATTCTCTTGGCTTTCAATTATCTGACCTCCTTTATTATCTGAACTCATTATTTGACCTGCATTTGAACCCTACCCAGAAATCATTGCACATTCACAATGGCGCAGTTGATACGGTCTGTTCCCTCGCATAGAGATAGAAAAGCGGGCTTTGCGTAAGATTTAAAGCGCAGCTCAGCACATCGCGTATCTAGAATAGTTGGGCGTGCTCGAAAACTGAGATCGACCACAATTTTGGATTAAAAAATCGATTATTTTCGGCGGCGGAACTGGGCTGGGTAGTCTTTGGTGGCCTGTAGTAATACACCTAGCCGAGCGTACAGGTCTGTGTACCGTGTGTTCTCGGCGTTATATGGTACAGGCCCATGGCACGTTTCATAGATCGTCGTCGGATGGGAAGTGTGAAACCGAGGTTCGGCCTTCGGCCTCACAGTGTCAGTCACTTCCCATCCGACGACGATCTACGAAACGTTCCGTGGGCCTGCTATGTTATATGGTGGAGGCCGTATAACACCGGAAACACACAAGACCTGTACGTACGCACGGCTAGGTTACACCCAGCCTGCCACACAGAGATCAGTAAAGGTATCGATACCGTGGACGAAAACGACAATCGCCGCGCTGTCTTAAAAAAATCGCCGAGCTGTGTTAAAAGCTCCGTGCTGTGTTAAAAAATGTCTATAAGCTTATGTTACTATACCCCAGTTCCATGGAGCGAAGCGCGACCAAGATTTAATATGTGTTTATGTTTATTAGATGCGAAAGTTTCTGAAGTCTCTCCATTTTGCCAATGCAGACGCAGTGGATGGTGACCACCCGCGCCCTAAAGCTCCAACACCGTGATCCATGTTGCAACATCCCTGTTTCCGACACCCCTATATATTCTTAAGCTTAAGGCTTCTGCAGGAGCTAGTTTTCTGGTTGTTATGTCTTATTTACAATGTAATAAATATAAAACATTTTTACATGTCACTGTAGATGCAAGACTTCAACCGGAGTTCACGCCGAAATCAATTTTTGATTCTTTCCTAATGATCTATAGTTTATAAATTATTATAATACTCTTTCTTAGGCCGCGTTCAAAAAAAGTGGTGGGGGGGGGGCTGGAGGAATTCAGGGGGGGATTCGAAAATTTTTGGGGTAGTCGAGGGGGGGGGGACTTGAAAGTTTTGCTCTGCCTATAGGGGGGACCTGAAAATATTTTGACTCCCAACATTTTGATGTCGTCCAATGGTTCTAATGTTAGTAATAATTAAACAAAATCTAGAACCGTTTTGTCATATTTTATGTCTTTAATCTCGAAAAAGTCTAAAAATGTATGAATGCCATTAAATTTTCGTAGAACAAGTTGGCCTTGTAATGGGGCAGGAGCTACAACTGTTGATAATTTGTTCAATATTTCTATGCAATGTATCAAACACAGTTTCTTGGTGTCTTTCTACAGCATGCTGCTGAAAAACACAATATTCAGTTTGTCAAGTTTGTCTAAATATTGGTGATAATTGAATGATGCAAATGCACGGTACATGTAGGCTGTGTTGGCAAGATGAATACTGGATAGCTCAACATTCTGTAGGGAGTAGAACAAGAACACAATTGTATAAACTGAACAAAAATATTGTCAAAATAAAAAGTTAATACAACTACTGCCCTGCTACTACATACTGGCAATGACAGTGATACATGTAGCTCTGACTCTGATGTAGTTTAAGAAGAGTTTCTGTCATAGGACACTCAATTGACAGTGAAACATACATCTACTTGTACACAAGATCCAGCCAGAGAGCAACACATAGAAGACTAGGGGACTAACAGTTACCATGGATTTTTGAATTCTGGCATATGAGAACAATCAAATATTAGAGAAAAAAGATGGGGTCACCATACTTGATCTTATGCAAGTGTACGATGAAAAGTCAGTTTTTCTAAAATCACTTAAAATCAATATATAAAACCATTCATTTCAAGTTCATGCAGTAAATTAAATTTTCACATCTCATTGTACCAATAACACAAAGTTAAACTCTGAACAGTAAAGACTCTAATTTAAATGGAAAAATGTGTGACTAAATGGAAACTTTTATTTGTTATTAAATTTGCCATTATTAGACCCAAAATTTCTGAGATTAAAACATTAATTTTATGGAATATTTTAACCTTCCAGTATTGTCAATTTTGTAAAACATTTTATAAGTGGCATCTAAGTTGTACATGTCTTGTACTTTTGAAAAAAAAATTTCGGTAGGTCACTGTGCTCATTTTTTCACAATTTGGTTAAACGTAGCTAGGAATACACAATTTTCATACTCTCTCATGATTGTCATTTTGTGTGCTTTTCAGCTGGTGCCATTGAACTGGCCAGAGTTGGATAAACTCAAGTCGGCTTAGACTGAGAAATCCAAAAAGTTCACTGATGCATTTAAAAATGAATCAATTTTAGAACTTGCCCTAGGTATATGGCTCCACAACCTGCTGATAAGAGGTAGTGTTAAAGATTTGCGTGCAGAACGACACATTACATGTTTTTTTTTTACTCTGTGTGCATTCCTAATAAATATGCGGCTATATGGTAATTTGGGGGGGGGGACTTGAAAATTTTTGAGGGTATTGAGGGGGGACTTGAAAATTTTTGAGGGTATTGAGGGGGGTGATCTGAAAAAAAAAAGATTTCAATTGCGATTCCTCCAGCCCCCCCCCCCTCACCATTTTTTTTGAACGCGGCCTTAAATATGTTTGACCTTGACAAAGCGATTACATTGTCGTATTTATTTGCCAAATATAGACCACACTGCATTTGATTGTATTATTAGAATCAAAATCATCTCAACATACTCGTGCCATTATTGAAGCTTTCTTATCCAGATGAGTCCAGATGGGAATTATTAAAAAATGAGAAAGCAATACTTTTATCTTTTATCTTATTTTACGGCCAGTTAGAGTTGCACCTGTAAGCTACAGACTGAAAAGCCGGTACTAATAAGTATCAAGGAAATATTCGTTCAACGAAGATGTTTTATCGTAGGTATGCCACATAATATTTTTGGTTGGTTGGGAACTATTCTCGAGCTTGGTTTTTTTTATTGTAAACTCATAGGGGCACGGTCGCTAACCTAACGACTTTTTATTGCTTTGTTGCTATGAAACCGCAATAACGTGGTGAGAGGGGCGATAAGCTGTAGCGGAACACACAGCATCGTACGCAGGGCTAGGCTAGGTGTAATAGCTAATACTACAGGCCACCATCGGCTACCAAACACAGCCCAGTTCCGCCGCCAAAAATAATCGATTTTTTATCCAAAATTGTGGTCGATCTCAGTTGTTCGAGCACGCCCAACGATTCTAGATAAGCGATGTGCTGAGCTGCGCTTTAAATCTTACGCAAAGCCTGCTATTCTATCTCTATGCGAGGGAACAGACCGTATCAACTGCGCCATTGTGAATGTGCAATGATTTCTGGGTAGGGTTCAAATGCAGGTCGTATAATGAGTTCAGATAATAAAGGAGGTCAGATAATTGAAAGCCAAGAGAATATCAAGATAATGTCGTAATCATGACCAAATAATCGCATAAGAAAGACCAAATAATGACATAAAAATGACCAAATCACCAAATAATGGAATAATAATGATAAGATAAGTTCTAAATCAAGACATCAATGCCGAATAATGGCAAAAGAATCGAATTAACATAAAAATGTCAAGACAATATCAAGATAATATCAGACAATGTCGTAATTATGACCAAATAATCGCATAAGAAAGACCAAATAATGACATAAAAATGACCAAATCACCAAATAATGGAATAATAATGATAAGATAAGTTCTAAATCAAGACATCAATGCCGAATAATGGCAAAAGAACCAAATTAACATAATAATGTCAAGATAATATCAAGATAATATCAGACAATGTCGTAATCATGACCAAATAATCGCATAAGAAAGACCAAATAATGACATAAAAATGACCAAATCACCAAATAATGGAATAATAATGATAAGATAAGTTCTAAATCAAGACATCAATGCCGAATAATGGCAAAAGAACCGAATTAACATAATAATGTCAAGACAATATCAAGATAATATCAAGACAATGTCGTAATCATGACCAAATAATCGCATAAGAAAGACCAAATAATGATATAAAAATGACCAAATCACCAAATAATGGAATAATAATGATAAGATAAGTTCTAAATCAAGACATCAATGCCAAATAATGGCAAAAGAACCGAATTAACATAATAATGTCAAGACTATATCAAGGTAATATCAAGACAATGTCGTAATCATGACCAAATAATTGCATAAAGAAGATTAAATAATGATATAAAAATGACCAAATCACCAAATAATGGCATAATAATGATGAATAAGTTCCAAATCAAGACATCAATGCTGAATAATGTCAAAACAACCGAATTACCAAATAAGTTCATAATCATGTCAAAATAATATCCATATAATGATCAAATAATTGCAAAATAATGGCCAAATACTGATATAATTATCATTAAATCACCAAACAATGGAATAATAATAATGAGATAAGTTTAAATAAAGTTTTCAAGATAATTTTGGCGGTGTTTTCACCCCATAGTGGACATCGTGTTTCTCTACTGTTGTTTAATGAGTACCTGATCACCTTTTTGAAGATCTGATGGTCTGGTATTATTATACTTGTCAGCGTAGTTTTTTATCATTTGCTTCTTAAATGCGTCTTTCTAAAACAGATCACTGTTAAAACTCTCTTGTTGAATGCTTAGCAGTGTTGTTTTCATTTTCCTTCCATACAACAGTTCTGCAGGGGATTTATATGTTGTAATATGTGGTGTTGCTCTGTACTGGCATAGAAATTGAAACAATTCTTGTCACCAATTCTTGCCTTCTATCTGAGCTATTCGAGCTTATTAAGTTCTCATCAGCCTCTTGGTCTCTCCATTTGTCTTTGGCCATAATGGTGTCACTTTCCTGTGCTTGAAACCTAAGTAGTTGGCAAACTTGCTTAACTTATCGCCATTAAAGGGAGGACCATTGTCCGTTTTGACTTCCTCCTGTATTCCTTGCCTCGCAAATATTGCATCTAGGTGTAACAATACTGTGTTTGCTGAAGAGGATCTATGGAACTCAGCTTCTGGAAATCTGTTCTAGTCATCAATTACTACCCAAAGATAATCTCAATTTGGAAATGGACCACAAAAGTCTACGGAAAGAATCTTCCAGGGACCTGATGGTAATGTTGTCACCTTGACTGGTTCTGGACTGGGTTTTGGACTGCAGCTTGGCATGGAATGCATTTTGCTAGAGTTTCTTCAGCCATGTCATCTATGCCTGGAAACCATACAGTTTCTCTCAACAACTTTTTTGACTTAACTATGCCCTTGTGACCACTGTGAACTAGTTGAACGGCTTTACTATGGAGCTTATGAGGTATAATCAGTCTGTTACCTCTCAGAAGCACACCGTTTGATATTGACAGCTCATCTTTGGCAACTTTGTAGGGACGGACATCTGGTTTAACATCAAACCAATGTTGTGTCGGGACTACTCGTGTAATCTTGTATCTTGTTCAGTGGCTTTCTGCACTTCTTCTAGCATCATGGCATTTGGTACTGCATTCTCAGTAATGAAGTTAGCATGTGCATAAATTCTTGGGATATTACTTTTGGACTTCATTCTGTCAATCTGAGGATGTCTGCTCATGTAGTCTGCAGGATTTTCTTTGCCTGGACGATACTTCACGTAAAATTTGTATGGTTGTAGGCGCAGACACAATCTCTAAATCCTGGCTGAAGATCTGCAAAGTGGTTTGTTGAAAATTCCTTCCAATGGTTTATAATCAGAGAATACAGTAAAAGGAGATCAATATAAGTACAAGTGAAATTGTTCAGTCGCCCACACAACTGCAAGTGCCTCTCGCTCTGTCTGGCTATATCGCCTTTCTGTATCACTGAGGATACGGCTTGCATATGCGATTATGTTGAGTGTGTCCTCTGGTATCTTCTGTGCAAGGAGAGCACCTAGACCAGTTGGACTGCCATTTACAATTAGCTATGTGCTCAGCTCAAGGTTGAAGTATTTCATCACATGGTGACTTGCCATTGCTTCTGGAGCATCTCAAATGACCTCTGTTGATCTGGACGCCATTTCCTTGGCACACCTTAATGAGTCAACTTGCGTATTGGTGCAGATATGCTTGCAAAGTTCTATATGAATCTTGCAAGATACTGGGCCATACCAGGAACCTTCTAACTTCAATTGCACTTTTATGGCGGACTTGTCTTCAGCAATGCTTCCATTTTTGTCTCATCTGCTGATATACCAGCTTCTGAGAAGTGACTTCAATAGAACCTGGTTTCTGGCTTACTGAACTCGCACTTTTCTCTGTTGACAGTTGCATTGTGTTTCCTCAGACTTTCAAACACAGCTCTTAGATTAGCATCAAGATCTTTTTGTGCATTTATTATTTTCCATGGACAATGATATCATCCGAGATATTCCTTGTATGAGGAATGCCTTGTAACATTTTAGCTACAGACTTGTGAAAAATTTCTGCTGCCGTGTTAATGCCAAAGCTAAACCTCTTGTAGCGAAACACAAACCTACATGTGTAGCAAATGTGGCTATATATCTGGAATCTTGCTCTAGTTAGTTCTATCTTATGATAGCCTTTGTTTAGATCAATCTCGCTGAATACACTTCCTCCATTGAGATCAACCATAAAATCATCAATTGTCAGCATTGGATGGCGTTCTCTCTATATTGCAGAGTTAGGAGCTCCCATGTCAACACATACATGAATTCCACTCCTTTTCGGAACGACGACAATAGGTGAGACCCATGGTGTGGCACCTTCAGCTTTCTCTATTGTATCAAGCTGTTCCATTTTCTTCACTTCTTGCTCACCTTTGTCCCGTATGTGGAAGGGAACTCTGCGATGCTGTTGTGCTATTGGCTTGACAGATGTGTCAATGTGAAGTTTTGCCCTGATTGTGGTTCATCTTTCCGATTCCTTCGAACCTATCTCAGAGAATCCATCCAAAATTTCTCAACTGTAGGTCGTGTGATATTTGGAGATACAGCATTTCCTATGTGAAGTAACCCAAGGCTGGTTGTTGTTGTACATCCTAGTAAGTTTCCACCTGATCCTTACACCACACAGAAGTCACTAAAACATGACTGATTTATGAAACATGACTGTATGTGTACTTTAAGTTCACCAGGACTGGTAGTGGCTTATTGGAGTTGTACGCATATATCTTCTTGGTTGTATGTATGACAAGTACAGCATTCATGTGCTTGTCTGTTTTCTCATCCATAACATTAACACCTAATCCAGGGTCTTTCAAACATATGAGTGTCTGACCTCCCATGGACACTGTTGTGTGTGGTGTACGCATGCTGTTGACTGGTGATAGAGAGGTATGGTAAACATATTCGTCATCTGTTGAATCATGATCTCCTGTACTTGCTTTTGTGTCACGTTCTGACACTTCCTACAAGTTTTCCCTTTTGCTGGACAGGAAGCTTTATGAGGAAAACTACATCCACATCTGTAATATGTTTTTGCATTTTTATCCTTCGCTTCTTTTGTTGTGGGGCTTTCTTTGTACCCTTTCGTTTTGTTTTGATTTCAGCCATATAGAGTTGTTGACCTGTTTGACTTCAGTACTTTGAGCTGGTTTGTCTCAATCTTCGATCCCTGTCGCTTGGTTTTCTGATACTTCAAATGCGCGACCTGCATCTAAGAGATCCTTGAGTGATAAATCTTCTGTAAGAGCTTGACGACGTCATCTTGACGATGAGCATGATAGCACAATTTGGATTTGATTTCCTCATCTTCATTGGAAAACCCACACGTTTGGGCCAGTTGCCTTAGATGCGTGTAGTAGGTATCCAATGATTCCCCTTGCTTCTGAAATTGTGTTTCTGAAAACATACATTTCATTAGCTGTGGGTCAATGGTTGTGGTGTTTTCAGACAGGAATCCTGCCTTTTACAGACTGGTTTTGACTTTTAAGATTTTAACTCCGCCACCATATCTATGGGAAACTGCATAGAATAGCGTCCACGTTACGCCCGACAGCACCCTTGTCGCGACTTTGTTCGGCGATATTTCGAAAAGTTTCAATCAAAATTATAAATTGCCAAAACTCATCGACAACTTGGTTATTAGGCACTCACCACGACCAGAAATCCGCTTAAAATTAACTGAAATATCACCTTTTTTCTAGCTTTAAACGACATGACTACCCGGAGACCGCCATTTCGCTAGCGTAAAACTGTTGGCCAAGGCTCTCTGCATAACGTCACTACAGTGACATAGGTGGTGACCTCTCAACTTATAAACACAAACTGAGAGATTATGGCTGGCATCCGCGGCCCATAAACAATCACAGATCCCAGGAATAAACTTTTTTTCCCCCAAGTTAAAGTTTGATTTCAGTTATGTGAGACTGACAATGTCCAGAGGACAAACGATGGTCATGGATATCACACGATGAATCTCTCAGTTTGTGTTTATAATATGCGGCTACTTTTTAATCGGGTTCGAACCCACAGCATACGGCATCAGTCGCCTAGCGGAGAGGCCACAGAGAGAACCACTTAGCTAAATAATTTGAGAGGTCACCGCCTATGTCACTGTAATGAGGTTCCGCAGAGAGCCTTGACCAACAGTTTTACGCTAGAAAAATGGCGGTCTCCGGTAGTCATGTCGGTTAAAGCTAGAAAAAAGGTGATATTTCAGTAAATGTTAAGCAGATTTCTGGTCGTGGTGAGTCCCTAATAACCAAGTTGTCGATTAGTGTTGGAAGGAAATTTTTGAAATATGGCCGAACAAAGTTGCGACGAGGGTGCTGTCGGGCGTAACGTGAATGCTATTCTACAAAGTTTCCCATAGTTGTGGTGGCAGGGTTAAAATCTTAAAAATCAAAACCAGCCCGTAAAAGGCAGAAATCCCGTCTGACAACACCACAGCTATGGACCCACACCTAATATTTCATATGCTTTGTTTACTTTGGGTAAGAAATATTTATTTAGTACGTCTACTGCTTTGCTGTAATCGTCATCATCACCACGATTTGGTGACACATCGAAAATATCAGCTACATCATCACCAGCTGAGTGTAGCAGAAGTGCACGTTTTCTTTTGTTATTGGTGATTTCATGTGCTTTGAGAAATACTTCAAATCGTTTTGGCCATTTCTTCCAGCATATTCCCAATGACGTGCCCTCGTCATGAACTACAAAGGCTGGGAAAGGTGGTAACGCAGACGCCATGTATGTCGACTGTGAAATTCTCAGCAAATTCGTACTACTCTGATGATGGGCCTTTCCTCCAAACAAATCTTTAGAACTTTTACACTCTCACTCCACTGGAAAGTTCGGGAACTGGGTTTCAATATGGCGGCTTACGCACGTGTAGTCGTACAGTGGTAATGGTAAACTGCGTGCATTTATTAACGTTTGTGGCGAGAAACTTCAGGGAATATGTCGCTTGTGCTCTCTGTGCATGGTCTCGGTGTTCGTCCAACTCGTCGCCCAGTTGTCAGGTCTAGTAGTCCATTGAAAGACAAGTATTCGATAGAGAACTTAATTTTATTGCTTCATGACGGCTTGCTTGCAGTGAAGCATGGACCGACTGTGGATCATGGGAAATACATGTCAAAGGTCATAAAGTCCAAACAGAATCCCTGTTTAGTATGACAGATAGGTACGACATAACAGGTGCTTGATAAGGAGATAAAAGACGATGCACACAACAGCGTTATACAGAATGTGGCTAAAATCACAGTCAGCTGGTTTGCCCTTAAGAAGTCAAAGGTGAAATCCTGCACGATTTGTCGCAATACTAAACAATCGAGACGTACAAAGATCTTTACATTAGACAAAGTCAGACAGGATATTACCTGCATTGGATATGGGCCTCGAAAATGAAAAAGTGTTTAAAAGCAGTGCCGCCGATGCAACCGGCCACCAAAAGGATAACAACCGCTTGGATGGAGCGTATAGGAAGCATTATACTATTAAGCTCTGGCATCTGCTCAAGAGGGACCATTTTGCTGCTCACCCACATATGCTTGACAAGCACATTAAGTAGGAAACAAACACCGCGCCGGCAACTCAACTGATTGTCTCAGAGGACATCAATGATTTGCGTTCTTATTGATGAATATCCAGATAGAGTATGAAATGCCCAAAGACGAGGGCTTGGCCCAAGATGTCACTTGCTACTCTAACAGTGGTAAGCGTTTTTTGTACGCGTATGCCTGAGATTTCCACAATATCTCTTCTACAGAAAGCGACACCACCATCAATTAGCAGGTCAATGTCCCTCGTCGAAGTGTGAGAGCACTGTCGATTTTGTACACATCTCCTTAGAAGCCATAGAGAGATATTTTATTTGTTTGAGCTAAATCTGATATATATATATATATATATATATATATAATATATATGTATATATATATATATAATATATATATATATATATATGTATATATATATATATATATATATATATATATATATATATATATTATATATATATATATATATATGTCAATTAACTCAGAAGGAATGATGACATAATCTATCATACATAAACTATGCAAACCTTTATCTTCACCTGTTTGTCGATTTAAAATATGCATGCATACTGTCCTATCAAATCAATCAGAAGCTAGCCAGATGAGTTTACAAGCAAATCTCTGTACTGACGAGGTGTGAAGAACGTATTTGACACATAACCAATATCATCTAGTAAAAAGTATGATCAAATGAATCCGAGTCATCTAAGATGAAATTCTCAAGTGAACCAGATCTAGCGTTAAAATCTTCAAAACAAAATGATAGAACTATCGGGCTTGAAGATTGATATTGACAAAGTAATCATCTAATTTTTCGATTTCACCAGTACTACTTTCTCGCCGAACAAAGCAGTAACCCAAAATAATATGACAGAACCCCATGACCTGTCAGTGCAAGCTCGTCATACTAGCGGTATTTGCAGGAGTGCTGCGGTGTATTCGGTTGTCCTTTCACTCGCGGACTGCCGCCCGGTATACACCACAGCACTCGTGCAAATAACGCTAGTAGGGCTCTTGCACTGAAAGGTCATTATTACATATGTATCACAGATTACCAATCTGTTGGCAGCGAAATACATTTCGTATTTTCAGAGACAGAATAAATATAGAACCTCTATTTTCTTTTCTCTCAAAAACTGTGAAGCTTTTCTAAGTATTTGAGCTTTTGATTTAGCTAACTATAACTTCCTTTAAATATTTTACTGATTGCTTGCGTTCAGAAAAAGAAATCAACGTGTTTTGCCAACTGCAAAGCAGGTAACGTATCATTAAATAATGTTTACATAGAAAACCATTGTAAAAGGGACATTATCGCTATCTTTTGACCCTTTTTCCACCAAAATTGTTGCAAATGAACGGTTGCTGTTGTTGTTCGATTTATTGAAAGTTGTCTAAAAATGGTCGACCATACACAACTTCCATCCATTTTTTTCTACACTATGTGGAATAACCTCGGGTCAGAGGTTTTAGTGGGCTACTGTTAACCCTGACCCGAGTCAGTGCTGTGCAACTAGCAGTGAACTCTTTGCTTGTAGTGAGAATAAGTCATCCCTTTTCCTCGCATTTCTCTCTAAGTCATATAAACCAAATTGTATTTTTTCCTAACAATAGCAGGGATTACAGACTTGTTGCTAAACACAGGCTACATGCAAAAGCAATTTATCAAAACTAAGCCTCTGCACTGAGAAATATAGGCTATTACCTGTGCCTTTGAAAATCAACCCAGTACGCACAATGTTGTACTAACCAAGACACCCATTGTTAAAATATTGATACTGAGTACGAAAAACGATTCATTAACAATGGGTTGAACCTTTATTGAGAGACACTGGAAGTTCGTAGATTATTAAGGGTTAAAACGACGAGATTAGTCATATACGGTGTTAGTAATTTCTCAGAAACCGTTATCCAAACGCTATTTATTCGATATTTTATTGTCACGGAATCTTGACATTTAGTGGTTGCATTTCACATATTGCTGTGTTGAATTGACCCTTCATGACCCTTACTAGATTTTCTGAAGATCGCCCTCTATCTTTCTTAAGGCCCTCTGACACAAAGGTCAAGCAACTTCTTGGTAAAACAATTAAAAGGTTAAAGATTAAATTACACCCAGGCAGACACGTTTTTTCCTCCACTGTCTTAAAGCAAGTAGACATGCCACGTGGATCTCACAAACACTCCAGCCAAAAGTAGGACTGTAGGCGCAACGATGTAAGTTGATTTCCTTTTATGACTTTCCAATTATTTAGAGGACCATTTTGAATGCAGTGCTTAGATATTTTAGTAGAATTTAGTTCTTTTATTCCGTTTACTTTGAACTTGATTTGCCTCGACTCTCCGATGTAGACAATGAATGACCTTGTATTTTAATCTCTTTATTTACCCAGTTTTCACCGCTTCTTGAATAAATCTACTCTAAACTAAAGCAACTGAGGGTGGTTATTTCTTGGAGTGGTTGGCACTTAGCGGATACAAAAGTAACTGGACTCAGTCACAGTGAAAAATCGTCGCAAGTGAAAAATCGTCTAGCAAGTGAGAAATTGCGGAAAACCAGTGAACCATTGGACAAGACACTGGCTCGAGTGCACAGCGGACACTGGCATATAGGCTACAAGGTAGGCCAACTGTATACACATATACAGCCAACTACAACTGACTCAAAGAAACTATAATGGATGAAGATAAAGTCGAAGGAGCTGAACTACCAGCCCACACAGAATCTCAAAATGAAAATCAAGGAGATATTTCTAAGACAGAAAATACCTCAGAACAAACAAACGAAGGGGCGGTGCCCAGTGGGACGGCCACCACTGTTGAAGGTGGATCTACTGCCCGTGCTGAAGGGCGCCCTCTACAGGACAGTAGAAAAAACGAAGGAGGACTGCTCTATGCTACCTTGAACACTGAAAAGGCCCTGTCAAGCATTTGGAACCAAACAAGGGGAGTTCTCATCGACCTCAGGGGGATGCAGGACCCAACAGAAAGCAAAATTGATACAGCAGAGACACTTTCCAAGGAATATGAACAAACTTGGAACAAACTTCAGAGACTTTATCAACAAGACAAGACTCCAGAAGGTAAGGAGCAAGCAGAATTAACGGAAATAAGCTTCAATAGGAACATTGAACAAGCAAATGAATACATTAACGATGCAAAGACAAGGAGAGCTGAAAACAGCGCCCCCAACTTCAAACACCATCCAAACGAGGATCTACACTAGACAGCTTACGTAGTTCACACAGAACAGATCATCAACATCATCCAGAACAAACGCATTAAAGGCACAAGGCAAGGCACGCTCTGCAGCAAGAGAGGCAGAGTATATGAAGACAATTGCTCACCATCAAGCAAAAATCAAAGTTATCGAAGCTGAAATGAAAGCAGAAAAGGCAAGGATAGATGCAGAAACCCTCCAGCAAGTAGCGGAAGAAAATTCCTTACCAGTACAGACACTTACTACACCAGACCAGTCATCGAACGACCATGTATCACGATACATTGCAATGAAAGAAGAATTGAAGCGTGATCCACTACCAGCACTGAACTTTACCGAGTTCATACCCAAAGCACAAAACAAAGACTTAGAATCATCCCCTCTACTGATACAACCAGGACAGGGAACACCAACAGAATCAGGTGAGACAGTCACACCTACTTCAAATCAACAGACACCTACAACAAGCCAGAACAACAACAACATGCAACCTCTGACGGAGATAGCCCAAATGATGGCCCGTCAACGTCTACCTCTACAACAACCAATAACATTTGGAGGCGACCCAACCATGTACATGTCATGGAAAAGATCATTCGAAGCCACTGTAACAACGGCCTGCATACAGACATCTGAGAAACTGGATTTCCTGCATAAATACACACAGGGAGATCCGCAGAAAATCGTCGAAGACCATCTACAGCGATATGTAGACGACCCAGACGAGTCATATAGAGAGGCTTGGATAGAACTAGAAGACAGATTCGGCAACCCTGCAGTCATCACCGCAGTAATCCTGGAAAGATTGAAGTCCTTCCCGAAAGTTAAACCAGACGAAAGCAAAAAGCTACTCGAACTATCAGACTTGTGCTCTAACACAGAGGCACACATGAGAAAACTCCCTGACCTTTCGTCCCTCAATACACCACAGGGACTCAAGCCCGTCATGGAGAAGTTACCAAGATTCGTCCTCAACAAGTGGAGAGATAACGTGGCATCATACAAACGACGCCACAAAACATTTCCTCCATTCAAGTTCTTCAAAGACTTCCTGAAAGACACAGCGAAAGCAGCATGCGATCCTGATATTCCAAGACCAGACGACACACACCCTGGAACAAGTAAGTCAAAATCCAGTCAACAAACAAAGACTAGAGCGCGTGTACACGCAACGAAATCATCAAATGAAGAAAAACAATGTCTCTTCCACGAGGCTACAGGACATGACCTGAAAGATTGCAAAGCATTTGCAAAGCAACCAGTTGCTGACAGAATTGAACTGTGTAAGAAGAAAGGCTTGTGCTTTAAATGCACCGAGAAACATCTCGCCAAAGACTGCACATCGACCATCGAATGCTCTATATGCAAGAGCAAGAAACACATCACCTGTCTCCACGCTGCACCGGGCGACAGATCTGAGCAGAAAGCAACTGAAACCAAACCAGAAGATAAAGAAAAGGAAACCCAAGAAGCTACAACAAAATGTACCAGACTCACGAAATGCCCAGCCGGACAGTTGTGTGGGACGATTATTCTTGCAAAGGTGTATAACAAGACCGACCAGCAGACTCCATAGAAACTTACGTAGTCCTAGACGACCAGTCCAACGCCTGTATGGGTGACAGCCACCTCTTCGACGCACTGAAGATACACGGCCCAGACCTTGAATACGAACTGTCAACATGCAGTGGCAAAGGAGAACTCAGAAAGGACAACGTAGCAACCGCGTCATCATAGAATCACATGACGGAAAGAAAAAATTCTCTCTTCCCGTCCTGCTAGAAAACGACAACATACCGAGCGACAAGAACGAAATACCCACACCAGACATTTGCAAGGCCTTCAAACATCTGAAGCCCATCATCGATTACATTCCAGAACCAAAAAAGAACGTCGGAATTCATCTCCTCATCGGCAGAAACTGCCCAGAACCACTGAAAGTCAGAGAAACAAGAAACGGACCTGTAAACTCGCCCTGGGCTCAACGCACCGACCTAGGGTGGACAATTTCTGGTGAACTATGCCTAGAGACAGCAAGAGGTGTAATCCGCACTTCAGTACACCGTACGACTGCAACCCTCAACGGCTACGACGAATCGGCGCTCGAATGTAATCATCACATCCACATCAAAGACATAATAAGCCCGAAACCGGACACCTTACGATGAACAAAAGGCATCCTCCATTGAAGACAAGCAATTCCTCGACATCATGCAACGTGAAGTCCATGTAAACGAGGAAGGCAATCTAGAACTTCCTCTCCCCTTCAGCTAGACCAGAAGAAATTACCGAACAACCGACAATCAGCTCTGAACCGATTCTACAATCTACAGAATCAGCTTCAGCGTAAACCACAAATGATGGAAGAATACTTTCAGTTTATGAAGAAAATAATGGAACGTGACCACGCAAGTTCCGTTCCAGAAAACGAAATAGATGCCGACAACGCATGGTACCTACCACACTTCGGTGTCTACCATCCCAAGAAACAGCAGATCAGAGTAGTATTCGACTCCAGTGCAAAGTACAACGGAGTCTCCTTGAACGACGCATTGCTTCAGGGACCTGACCAAATGAACAGCCTCCTCGGTATCCTGCTACGATTCTGACGCAAGCAGACAGCAGTAATGGGCGACGTAGAACAAATGTTTCATAGCTTCCACGTCAACAAAGAACACAGAGACTATCTGCGCTTCTTTTGGTTCAAAGACAACGACCCCACGAAACCAGTAACTCAGTACAGAATGAACGTACACCTGTTCGGCAATGTCTCCTCACCAGCCATTGCTACCTTCGGACTGAGAAAGATCGCTGAAGACGGCGTATCTACATACGGAGAAGACGTGAAAGAGTTCATCGACGAGAACTTTTACATCGACGACGGACTAACCTCAGCACCAGATGCACAGAAAGCTATCAGTCTCATTAATAGAACAAGAGACTTACTAGCGACCAGAAACGTTAACTTCCACAAGATCGTTTCTAATGACGAAGAAGTCATGACAGCACTTCCAAACGAAGTACGAGCCAAAGATCTACAGAGTTTGGATTTCAACCAAGACACCTTACCAACACAGAGATCATTAGGGTCAAGTGGTCTCTAGAGGCGGACGCATTCACATTCGAAGTAGACTTGAAGGAGAAGCCATTCTCACGGAGTACGGAGTACTGGCGATCGTCAACTCAATATACGATCCACTCGGTATACTCGCACCAGTTTCCATGGAAGGAAAACTAATACTACGAGGCCTCATGACAAAAACTAAAGGACGCAACTCATCAAACCTTGGATGGGATGAAACATTACCAGAGAAATACTTGCCCAGATGGACACGCTGGTGCAACAACCTCAACTACACCACAAAGGTACAGCTACGGCGATGCTACGGCGATGCTATGCTCCACCTGCCATTGGAACCATAAAGAAAACTGAGTGTCACATTTTCTCTGACGCCAGCAATGAAGCCATAGGTGCTGTAGCGTACTTGCGGTTGATTAACCATGAAGACAACGTCAACGTATCGTTCATACTTGGCAAAGCAAAGGTAAACCCGACTCATGCAGTCTCCATACCTCGCCTAGAACTGTGTGCAGCCGTCCTAGCAACAGAACTTGCACAGAAAATCACATCAGAAATCGGCCTGAACATCGACAACGTCATATATCACACGGACAGCGAAATCGTCCTTGGATACATAAACAACAGCTCAAAACGTTTCCACGTATACGTAGCGAACAGAGTAGAAAAGATACACAACATCTCATCACCACACCAGTGGCGACATCCAGCTGACATCACATCACGCAGTGTACCAGCCCAAAAACTCAACTCAACTATTTGGCTATCAGGACCAGCATTCCTGTGGCAGCGAGACGAGCAAGACAACCACGAAGAAACAGAACACAAACACACAGTAAGTGACGAAGACCCCGAGGTCCGCAAACAACTTGCCGTCCTCAACACATCAACGAAGGAAGTAGAACAAGACGACTTAGGTGCTCACCGATTTCAACGATTCTCATCATGGAGATCCTTGAAGAGAAGTATTGCCAACTTAATAGGCAAAATCAGACAAAGAAAACCACCAGAAAAGACAGACAAAATGGAGAAAGAGAAGTCTCCAGAAGAACTGAAAATTGAGATGAATGCACAAGCAGAAACCATCATCCTACGCTCAGTACAGAAAAGTGCATTTCATAAAGAATATAAGATACTATCTGCAGCAAAGTCAGCAAGCACTGACAACAACAAACTACAGAAACGGAACCCCATCAGCAGGATGAACCCATTCATCGATGAAAAAGGACTCATCCGCGTTGGAGGAAGACTTCGTCAATCTGACATCGACCTCTGCGGCCGACACCCATCATCCTCCCACAGGACAACCACATTTCACGACTTATCATCGATCATGTACATCGACAAGTACAACATCAAGGCAGACAACTCACCCTGTCGAACGTCAGAGCTAATGGCTATTGGATCATGGGTGTACATGACATGGTAAGAAGTATACTACACAAATGTGCGATATGTAGAAGACTGAGAGCAAAACCACTCACTCAACTCATGGCCGACCTACCGTCGGACAGAACAGAGAAAACCCCACCATTCACCAACGTCGGAATGGACGTATTCGGCCCCTGGGCTATAGCTTCCCGCAAAACCAGAGCCGGTACGTCTGAAGCAAAGAGATGGGCAGTCATCTTTGTCTGTCTCTACACTACAGCAGTACACATAGAAGTAATAGACTCCATGGACACTTCATCCTTCATCAACGCCCTACGTCGCTTCATAGCTATACGCGGCAACATCAAGAAACTCAGATGTGACCAGGGCACCAACTTCATTGGCGCAAAGAACGAACTTCAGGCAGCAGCCAAAGAGCTGGATCAAGACCGCATCAAGAAATTCCTTACAACAAGAGACTGTGAGTGGATTTTCAACCCACCTCACGCATCCCACTTCGGCGGTATATGGGAACGACAAATTGGTACCATCAGAGGCGTTCTTGACTCCATGCACTATCAACTAGGCAAGCAACAATACACACATGACTTGCTGACAACTCTCATGGCAGAAGCCAGCGCCATCGTCAACTCCAGACCTATAACAACTGTATCATCAGATGCAAACGATCCCCAAGCTCTCACCCCAAACATGCTACTCACCATGAAGACTCAATCACCGACACCACCACCAGGCTCATTCGTCCAACAAGACATCTACAGTAGAAAACGTTGGCGACGCGTACAGTATCTAGCTGATCAATTCTGGATACGATGGAGAAAAGAATATCTACAAAGCCGTCAGCCACGACCAAAATGGAACAAATCTACAATCAACGTCAAAGAAGGAGACGTGGTTCTTTTGAGAGAGAAAGAATACGCAAGAAACAGCTGGCCCCTCGCTCGCATAGTGAAGGTCTATCCCAGCAATGACAACAAAGTGCGAAAAGTAGACGTGATGATCTACAAAGATGGCGAACATCGAACCTACCTCAGACCAATAGTGAATTAGTTTTGATTGAAAGTACAAATTGAACTCTGTGATTGAATTCAATGAACACTATATACGAACTCTCTTAGTTCGGACCCTTTCGCATATACTCTTAGTTTTTAGAATTTATTAAGACCTAAAATTTTAGTAGGCATTTATTCTATTTGAAATTTACGATTAGTAAAAATTCAGCTTACCGCGCATTTTTAGACGGGGAGTGTGTTGAATTGACCCTTCATGACCCTTACTAGATTTTCTGAAGATCGCCCTCTATCTTTCTTAAGGCCCTCTGACACAAAGGCCAAGCAGCTTTTTGGTAAAACAATTAAAAGGTTAAAGATTAAATTACACCCAGGCAGACACGTTTTTTCTTCCACTGTCTTAAAGCAAGTAGAACATGCCACGTGGATCTCACAAACACTCCAGCCAAAAGTAGGACTGTAGGCGCAACGATGTAAGTTGATTTCCTTTTATGACTTTCCAATTATTTAGAGGACCATTTTGAATGCAGTACTTAGATATTTTAGTAGAATTTAGTTCTTTTACTCCGTTTACTTTGAACTTGATTTGCCTCGACTCTCCGATGTAGACAATGAATGACCTTGTATTTTAATCTCTTTATTTACCCAGTTTTCACCGCTTCTTGAATAAATCTACTCTAAACTAAAGCAACTGAGGGTGGTTATTTCTTGGAGTGGTTGGCACTTAGCGGATACAAAAGTAACTGGACTCCGCCACACATATACATATTTCACATAACTGACATTACATGCAAATAACTTCGTCAAAACTTTCAGTAAAAAAGCATTTCATTCCTCCGAAAAGAGGACGTTATGCCTGATATGTCAGGAAGCAAGTGGTGAACTTGTGTCACATATCCCATTGAATATGACACAGTGCTGGAGTTTGTTCACCAGAGAGGTGAAGTTTGTGATGATGTCTTTCCAATAATGTTCAAGACTCAAGGTGATTCCGCTTCCCTTCGAGATTGTGGTGCTTGCTGGCATAGGGAATGCTCTGCTCTGCAGTGAACAAAATTGCGCTATGAAAAAGCGTTAGAGCAAGGTGATAGCTCTGTACGACCTGTTTTTAGCCCGTGGACGACCCTGTACACCAGCTTTACTCTCATCTACCATGTAAAGTGCTGGTTCATCTGAACCTAAAGTTGCTTTCACTAGATCATCAGCTAGTACAAACGACAAAAGCATGTGTTTTGTCTGTCAACATTATATATTTCCTTTGGGTCCTCTCCATGAGGTTTCTTCATTCAATGCTGGGGAAAAACCACAAAAAGCAGTAAACCAGGGAAAATCAGACTTGTTAAAAGTCAGACTCAGTGGTGCAAAAGATCCAAAGGATGCTAGAGCCATGACATTAAATATCAATCACAAAAGATGTTGGACCAAAAACATTGAAAATGTATTGCGAAATTTAAACACAAATGCAGACCCATTGTGTGAGACTGGATCTGCAAATGTTGGTAATGATAAATACCACCATGCTTGCTGCAGATATCAATTGTTTCCTTGTTGGAAAATTCTTTAGCTGAAGGTTCAGTTTTAAACCTGGGTGAAGTACATGACTCATATTTGGCAATACGTAAGGAACATGGAATTGTGAGCCTATCAATTGGAAATAGGAAATTAAAGAAAATTATAACTGATCACATGAAAGTGTGGAATTTGGAAAATCTGCACGACACAGTGAACCAGAATTGGCTTTGCTAAATGCTATCTAAGATGCAGCAATACATGGAGTTGCTGAGGAAAGTACAGAGGAAAATGTAAGAGTACTGTTCAAAGCTGCCAAAATGTTGAGAAAAGCAATATCATTTTCAAGAAGTACACCAACCAAAGGCAGTCTTATCCAAGCAATTCTCAGAGCCCATTATTAAACAATGATATAAAAAATAATATCATTGCCTAACCCGACTTGCCACCTCCAGCAAACTAACAATGGAAGCTGGAGGAAAACACATTCATACCCATAGTAAGCATGCTTCCTCCTTTCCCTGAAGCTGTTGTGCATTTGATCAGATATTCTTGTAAACAAAATTTATACAAAACAAATATCTGCTCTTGCAAGACGAATGCAATGACATCACATGTACGGAAATGTGTCACTGTGAGGCTGATGAAAATTATTGTCCGAACTGTTCACCTCCTATAAGTGACACTTTTGTTAATGATTTTGATAATGATTAACAATTTAAGCATGAAAATCTTCTGTTTTCTGAAAGTCACTCATGCAGAGTTATCAAAGTTTTGGAGTTGCTGTGTGATCGTATTACTTTTATAACAAAACTTTCTTCATATTAGAGATTATGGCATTAAAAGTCATTGACCTTTGACAGGAAATGTTAGACATCTGACTTCCTGAGAATGTTGTATAAGTTTTGCGAATCTAAAATTGTATAAAATACGGATAGATTTCAATCGGATTCGAACCCACAACATACGGCACCAGCCGCCTAGCTGAGAGGCCAGAGACAGAACCAGTCGGCTAAATCTCCACTCCCAAAAAAGAGTGGTTCAATAGCCGGCTAAGTTGTTACATTTTTCTGACTGAGACCGCTCAACACGTTGTAGAGTTCGTGAAGCACTCACGCACGCATGCTCACTATCATACATCGCACATACACACTACATCGAAGCGAAGAAACGAATTTCATCGCTTTAACTGGGCGAACGATAACCTCGGGGACAATTCTGTCCACCAGCAGTGTTACCAACCCAGGATAGAAAATACGGATAGATTTCAATCGGATTCGAACCCACAACATACGGCACCAGCCGCCTAGCTGAGAGGCCAGAGACAGAACCAGTCGGCTAAATCTCCACTCCCAAAAAAGAGTGGTTCAATAGCCGGCTAAGTTGTTACATTTTTCTGACTGAGACCGCTCAACATGTTGTAGAGTTCGTGAAGCACTCACGCACGCATGCTCACTATCATACATCGCACATACACACTACATCGAAGCGAAGAAACGAATTTCATCAGATAATCATTGTGATGTTGTAAGATATGGAAGTCATTTCTACGAAAATTAGAAATAAATTTCATACTGACCTTCAATTGACCTTAGGTAAAGTAGCTCTATATTTTTAATACAATAACCATTTTTTCCCAAAAAACCTCAATGTTAATGATTGTAAGGAATAATCCGCATCAAAATGCATGTTTCCAAAGGTAATATGGTTGCAAACTGGCCATAAAGTCTTTTCATGAATAAGAAAAAACAATTTTGTCGATTATAAGGAAATGACCTTGAAATGACCTTCAGAGTTGTCAGAAAAAATGCCAACAATTTTTTTGAAAAACTTGGCCATGAGCTATGTTGGCAAAAATCTTCACTTGAAACACACGGAATGACAATTGATCCCGGACTATACGCAATATTTGGTGCGATCTAGACCGTAGACGTCAAAACTCTCGTCAGGTTGCAAAAAACTAAAACACCGTTATCATGAAAAGCGTCACGAAGTTGCTGTTTCAACGACTGGCTTCGGACAATAAAAATATGGAAACTCGTAGACTCGATAATTTCCACCAGTTTACCTTGACCCACGATAGCGACCGATCTTGCCACGCTCTTGCGAGATTTAAGGTCGACTTACAGAAACATGGCGATAAAGAGTATGAGCTAGATTTGATATCCAGTTACCATACATAATTCAGTTGCCAACAAAGATCAACAATGGCAAATGAGTTATATTGAGTGGGGTTGATAACAAATTCAACCAGTGACCGAGCACATCGACAAGCGATAGTTCAATGTCGGCCATGGCAAGACAAATGTCTTTGGCCATGATCAGTACTTCGCAATCCTTGCAATGGTGTAGCCAGCAAGTTCAAAACCAGTTACACGGGCTATTCTCCAATACTAAAATCACCGGAGGAGTCTTCAACTTGACATTCAACATCGCGACCACATGAAACAAATCTTAACGGCGTATTTCTCCGCCAGATGTCTGTACACCACCGTGTTTCATTCACCGTAAATCAGATGGTTGTACTCGGACTCTGATTAGTCCAATTTTGCGCACAATTTTGAAGTTTCAGTCATTCGAATTTTTTTTAATTATCTTGTTACTCCAAATACTAATTTTGTTCACATGTATTAAAAATATTTAGATTTATGTTCTGACACGTCTTTGTGTCTGTTTTTTTTGTCTTATTCGAGATGGAAATACAGTGATAGAGTGAACTCGATACGCTGCACCGAAGTGTTTGCATATGAATAGCAGAAAGTTTCCCTTAGCCAATCAGTGAGCTCACAGCTGATGAAAAGTTCATTGACAGCATGTCAATGCGCACTATATAGAATCTATATGCAATCAAGCCGTGTCGCGATTAGTTATTTCAACGGCGATCGACAAATTGCGCAACATATGTAATAAAAACAGACGGTGTATTCTACCGCCAGTACTTTTTGCGGAAAAGTACTGGCGCGAAGCTCGGAAATGTACTGGCGGCAGTATACACCGTATCACTCGGGAAATACCTTCATCAAATATGAGAGAGAGTTGTAGTCCGTGGGCTAGAAGGGGTCTACGTGCACCCCACAGGATAACAAACCTGTATTTTTCAGAAGCCTGGGGATCCCTAGAATACGAAATGGAATTTTAACCGAAATGCAATAGCTGTTATGGTCATGTTTCGAAGGGTACCGCAAAATCACCATTTTCCAACCCAAATGCATTCGTCAAATCTGTCTTCTTGTAAGTCATGTGCTGAGCATTTTTTTAATATAACCTCACTTGTTTGGTATCATTAGAAAGGGAAATTATTTGTCTTTAATATGACATATTCTTCTATGCAACATCTTCAACAGTCTTTGTGAAAAATGAACTAAACTTACCCCATACCCCAAAATTTAACATTGCAAATTACAGTAAATCTCAAATTCTACCAATATTTTAGCTTAGAATAATAAAAAATGCAATGCTTTGAATGAAATCGGCTTTATTTGATACAAGAACATCTCATAAGTATGAAATAGACTTTTAAAAGAAAAAATATTGGTACCCTAGAGCTGTAACAGTCATGTTTTGAAGGGTACCGCAAAATCACAGTGTTGCAGATTTGCATGCATTTTTGATAAATCTGACTTCCTAAAAGTCATCTGCTAAGCTTGTTTTTGAATATAACCTCATTTGTTAGGAATCATTATAGAGATAATTAACTAATCTTTAAATGACATATTGTAACATGCAATATCTAGTATAGTTTTCATGACATATGACCAAAACTTACCCCGTACCCCAAAGTTTACATTGAAAATTGCCGACATAGCTAAAATCAAATTCTGCATTTTTTTTAGCTAGACACAAAAATCTGGCCGTTTTTGCGATTAAGTCTGTTTTATTTGGTACAAGGACATTGTAGAAATATGAAATAGACTTTTAACAGAAAAAATAATTGGACTCTACAGCTGTAACAGCCATATTTTGAAGGATACCGCAAAACCACAGTGTTGCAGATTTGCATGCATTTTTGTTAAACTTGAATTCTTATAATTCATCTGCTGGGCTTGTTTTTGCATATAACCTCATTTGTTAGGTATCATTATAGAAATAATTTACTAATCTGTAAAATGACATATCGTATCATGCAATATCTTGTATAGTATTCATGATATGTGACCAATATTTACCCCATACCCCAAAGTTTATATTGAAAATTGCCGTCACAGCTAAAACCAAATTCTACAAATTTTTTAGCTAGACACAAAAAAAATCTGGCCGTTTTTGCGATTAAATCTACTTTATGTGGTACTAAACATCTCAGAAGAATGAAATAGACTTTTAACAGAAAAAAGATTTGGACTCTACAGCTGTAACAGCCATATTTTGAAGGCTACCGCAAAACCACAGTGTCGCAGATTTGCATGCATTTTGTTATATCTGTCTTCTTATAAGCCATCTGCTGCGCTTGTTTTTGAATTGAACCTCATTTGCTAGTTATCATTAAAAAGATAATTTACTAATCTTTAAAATGAGATATTGTAAAATGCAATATATTGTACGGTATTCATGAAATATGACCAAAATTACCCCCTACCCCAAAGTTTACATTGAAAGTTGCCGTCATAGCTAAAACCAAATTCTACAAATTTATTAGCTAGACACAAACAATCTGGCCGTTTTTGCTATTAAATCTGTTTTATGTGGTACAGGGATATCTCAGAAATATGAAATAGATTTTAACAGAAGAAAATATTGGGACTTTACAGCTGTAAAAGTCGTATTTTGAAGGCTACCGCAAAATCACAGTGTTGCAGATTTGCATGCATTTTTGTTATATCTGTCTTCTTATAAGTCATCTGCTGAGCTTGTTTTTGAATATAACCTCACTTGTTAGGTATCATTATAAAGATAATTTACTAGTTTTTAAAATGACATATTGTTACATGCAATATATTTAACAGTATTCATTAAATATGACCAAAACTTACCCCATACCCCAAAGTTTACATTGAAAATTGCAGTCATAGCTAAAATCAAATTCTACAAATTTTTTAGCTAGACACAAAAAATCTGGCCGGTCTTGCTATTAAATCTGTTTTATTTGATACAGGGACATGTCAGAAATATGAAATAGGCTTTTAACAGAAACAATATTGGGAATTTATGGCTGTAACCGGCATATTCTGCGCGGTACTGCAAAATCACAGCAGTGCAGACTCATATGCGCTTTTGTTAATTTTGTCCCATTGTAGGTCATCTTCTGAGCTTATTTTATTTCACAATCAGTTAATTTGACACCATTGATAAGCTAATTAAGTAGTTTTTAAAATTACTAATGTTATATGCCATATCTTATATAGTTTTCATTGAATATAACGAAAACTTACGCCATACCACAAAGTTTATATCGAAAAATACTTTCGTAGCTATCGTCAAATTCTACCTATTTTCTAGCTAGACATAACAAGTAAGGCAATGCTTTATATGAAATCTTTTTATTTGCTTCTGAGGAATGACAGAAATATGAATACTTTTAACAGAAAATATATTGGGACTCTACAGCTGTAACAGTCATATTTTGAAGGGTATCGCAAAATCACAGTATTGCCAACTCGCATGCTTTTTGGTTATATCTGTCTTCTTATAAGTCATCTGCTGAGCTTGATTTTGACATAACCTGGCTTGTTAGGTATCAATAAAAAGGTTATTTACTAGTTTTTTTTTAAATGATATATTGTAATATGCAATATCTTGTTTAGGTTTCATGAAATAGGACCAAAGCTTACCCCATACCCTAAGGTTTACACAGCAAATTACTGCAAATCTGAAACTCTACCATTTTTACAATTTATTAACTCTGTATACAAAAGGCAATGCTTGTATGCAATCTATGAAATCTGTGTTTTGTTAAAAAGTATGTCACAAATATGAAATTAACTTTTAACAGGATAGGAATATAATATGATTTGATAGCCTTTTGGATCATATTTGGAAGGGTACCCCGGTATCAGGGCATATTTGCCGAAAAACATACATTTAACATATATTTGTTCCCCCTCCATAAATGGTCCAAATGGCTACTAAATTGTATCATCTTCCCGTTAAAAGTTAATTTTATACTTGTTACATACTTTTTTAACAAATAAATCAGATTTTATACAAGAATTGCCTTTTGTATTATGTGTAGCAAAAAATTGTAGAATTTAAGATAAGCCGTAATTTGAGATTTGAACTTTTGGGGTATGGGGTAAAGTTTGAAAGAATTACAGAAAAACTATGAAGGACATTGCATATTACAATATGTCATCTTAAAGAAGAATAAATTGCCCTACTAACGGTACCTCACAAACCAGGTTGTGTTACAAAATAAGCTCAGCAGATGATTTACAAGAAGAAGAATTTAACAAAAAGGTGCCTGTCTGTGGTACTGCGATTTTGCATTTACCTTCAAAGTATGGCTGTTACAACTATACAATCCAAGCATTTTTTCTGTTAAAAGTCTATTTCACATATCTGACATGACCAAGTACCAATTTCAACAGATTTAATACCAAAACAGAGCTCTTTTTATCATGTTAAGCTAAAGATTCGCGGAATTTGATCACGTTAGCTATGACAGTACTTTCTATATAAACGTTGGCGCATAGGGTAAGTTTTGGTCATATTCCATGACACCTGTACAAGATATTGCCTGTTGCAAAATTTCATTGTAAAAACCAGCTAATTACCTTTATAGTGATACTAAACAAGCCTGGTTATAATCAATAACAAGCTCAGCAGAAGACTTATAAGAAGACGGATTTAACTAAAACGAATGCGAATCAGGAATACTGAGATTTTGCTGTACTCTTAAAAATACAGCTGTTACAGCTATAGAATCCCCATATTTCTCTGTTAAAAGTCAATTTCATATTTTTAACATATGTCAGTAAAATAAAACAGATTTAATAGCAAAAACGGCCAGATTTTTGTGTCTAGCTAAAACATTTGTAGAATTTGGTTTTAGCTATGACTGCAATTTCCAATGTAAACTTTGGGGTATGGGGTAAGTTTTGGTAATATATCATGAATACTTTACAACATATTGCATATTAAAATATGTCATTTCAAAGATTAGTAAATTATCTCTATAATGAGACTAACAAATGAAGTTATATTCAAAAACAAGCTCAGCAAATGACCTATATCAAGACAATTTTACAAAAAGCATGCAAATCTGCAACACTGTGATTTGCTGTACCCTTCAAAATATGACTGTTAAAGCTGTAGAGTCCAAATATTTTTCTGTTAAAAGTCTATTTCATATTTTTGACATGTCTCTGTACCACATCAAACAGATTTAATAGCAAAAACGGCCAGATTTTTGTGTGTCTAGCTAAAAAATCTGTAGAATTTGATTTTAGATATGACTGCAATTTTCAATGTAAACTTTGGGGAAGGGGTAATTTTTTGTTATATATCATGAATACTATACAAAATATTGCATGTTACAATATATCATTTTGAATATTAGTAAATTTATGTTTATATTGATACCTAATAAATGAGGTTATATTCAAAGCAAGCTCAGCAGATGACCTTAAGGAAGACAGATATAACAAAATGCATGCAAATCTGCGACACTGTGATTTTACGGTACCCTTCAAAATATGACTGTTACAGCTGTAGAGTCCCAATATTTTTTCTGTTAAAAGTCTATTTCATATTGCTGACATGTCCTAATACCACATAAAACAGATTAATCGCAAAACGGCCAGATTTTTTGTGTCTAGCTAAAAAAATTGTAGAATTTGATTTTAGCTATGACTGCAATTTTCAATGTAAACTTTGGGGTATGGGGTAAGTTTTGGTCATATATCATGAAAACTATACAAGATATTGCATGTTACCATATGCCATTTTAAAAATTAGTAAGTATCTTTGTATGTATACCTAACAAACGAGGTTATATTCAAAAACAAGCTCTGCAGATGACTTATAGGATGACAGATTTAACAAAAATGCATGCAAATCCGCAACACTGTGATTTGCGGTACCCTTCAAAATATGACTGTTACAGCTCTAGAGTCCCAATATTTTTTCTGTTAAACGTCTATTTCATGTTTATGATATGTCCTTGTATCAAATAAAATAGCTTTCATACAAAGCATTGCGTTTTTTATTATGCCAAGCTAAAAAAATGGTAGACTTTGAGATTTACTGTAATTTGCAATGTTCAATTTTGGGGTAAGGGGTAAGTTTAGGTCATTTTTCAAAAAGACTGTAGAAGATATTGCACAGTGCAATATGTTATCCTGAGGATGAATTAATTTCCTTTCTAATGGTACCAAACAAGTGAGGTTACATTAAGAAATAAGCTCAGCACATGACTTACAAGAAGACAGATTTGACGAAAATGCATTTGGGTTGGAAAATGGTGATTTTGCGGTA
Organism: Ptychodera flava; assembly: GCF_041260155.1. NCBI lineage: Eukaryota > Metazoa > Hemichordata > Enteropneusta > Ptychoderidae > Ptychodera > Ptychodera flava. The sequence continues at coordinate 160,832 of NW_027248411.1, forward strand.
CCCTTCGAAACATGACCATAACAGCTATTGCATCCCTATATTTTTTCTGTTAAAATTCCATTTCGTATTCTAGGGATCCCAAGGCTTCTGAGAAATACAGGTTTGTTATCCTGTGGGGGGGGGGAGCGGTGCACGTAGACCCCCTCTAGCCCACGGCCTATTGATCATTATGAACGTACTGCAGCTGTGTTAACTCACAATGCGACCTTGATCGCGTAAGCCCTACCCGCGGAGTTATATTACATTGGCAATACTGTTATGAGGCATTGATTAAGCAATGACCCCCGTCGCAGGTGGTTTTACAAGAGATTTCGTTACAATGAGGCGACATATATCACGAGCCAATAGGCGAGTGCTATATGGAGCGAATTGTACCAAAATCGAGTGTATACCCGACTGCGACGGGGTTATTGCCATTATGTTATATCAACTTGCGTGTTTTTGTTGTCTTGCTTGGGTATTTTCATCACTTTAAGCCCCAAATGCAGAAAACGGACGTATGAGAGATCGAACGTCGGAAATTCAGCGCCCGAGACCGAGCATTTTTATAAGTTTGGATTACGTTGACAACAGACGCACACAGTATCCTACGATAACAAACGCATTACGTTCATCAACATTGCATTTTATTCACATGCAACGCGAACACTAACTTGCGACCTGCTGCAGACACAGAAAATGGGTCAAGAGTTCAAATCACAAGAAAAAGTAACTATTTTTCTTTCGTAAATTTACATGAGAACAATAGTCTTAGCTGTTGGCATACTAAAAATAGAATCGTCTCATTTCTTACAGATGCATCGACCATCGCAACATTCAGTCTTGGTACAGTGAGGTTACAGGCGCTATTTTTGAATGATGGATAATTTGGACGTTATTGTACCAGTAAACAAGCAGTTTTGAAATAATCCAGACTTGGGATGACAGCAACTGTGATCAACAGTTTTGCAGAGTGTGCAGCCTGAGTCATCGAGTTAGAATTACATATTACACAAAATCTTCAAGTTCAGCCGAAGCCAAACCTGTCTAACCTTTTCTATAATTAAAGGAAGGTATAAATAAAGTAACCATGTTATTGTTTAGCGGTTTTTAAAATTAATATTTACAGAAATGTATTTCTCTAGTTCAAGGGCGCTCGTAAACTCAATGTATGTACGCATTTTTTTTCATTTCATGTTTCCTCGCCATGGTTGCTTGCAAATATCTTTTATACTTTTCTCAAAATCACTTAAGAACATTTCCTTGTTACCAACCTCCTGTGCCAGCCATACAAAGTCAAAACCATAAGAATACAAAACATTCTTAATCGATGTAAACCAGTTTGGCCATCCTAATTAATTAAGTTGGAAAAGATTGACATATGCTTGGCGTGGCTATTTTGAGGGGTTTAGTTCTAACAACCTTAATCAAAACTTAATAAAGCGTTTTAGCGAGTACACAAAAATTAGAAATCTGCCACATTCTCCTGCAATATAAAAAGCATTAAATGTGTATTACATGAAAATCCTCCATTTGTTATTGGAACAGATAACATGGCTAGTGTTTTATTGGCTCGCTCGGCTAATGTCGAAATCGCTTTGCCTCATCTATTTCTCGAAGATTAAAGAAGACCAAGGTATTTATAATAAGAAACAACTTCAATATTTTGACAATTCAAAGCTTACTTTTCTGTACGAGCTCTATGACCTCCACTACGAAAACCAGTATTTTTGTGTTATTAATATTTACAGCAATTGCTGATTAACAGCAAAATCTCAAAATATTTATGAATTTCTGTAAGTTTACAACAGAGTCAGAACATATAACAACATCATCAGCGTACAGCAGTGAAAATATGTGGTACATATCTCCTATTAATTGAATTCCAATTTAATTTTGTGGATTGACAAGCCTTGGTAATATGCTTTAAAGCCGTGTCTAGATTTACTTTATATGGCTCTGTTTTTGTTGTTATGCACTATGAAAGGTGTTAGACTAAGGTACTTTTCAAGGAATTGTAATTGTCGCGCCACATAATTTCAATGCAGAATCGGGGGGGGGGGATGCAGACTCCAAAATGTTCTCGTGGCTACAAAGGTGTACCCGGATAATTGTTATTGTTATAATATTCCTCTGCCATATGCAACCACCGATACGTAATTTCAGGGATTTTTTCGACTTTGAAAATATGCCAGGTGACCTGTCAAGTATTTTTATTTGTAGGATTGTGGTACGCTTTCACTGCTTTGGTATTATATCACAAGAACCCATATCACTCCAAAGTCCCCACGACTTGAAAGGTTCCCCCGAAAATTCTGATATATATGTACCCTCTTCTATATTAAATTACTTATACGTTATTGAAGAATTGGGTGTGAAGGACAGGTCCCGCGCCGTGGACGCACAATAGGCTACGTTGTTGTGACGTCTGTAGTTGACAAACAATGCAATGGGCGGGGTGGTTAAGGTAGATAAATACCAAATTGGTCATTTTTCTGTCAAATATTCAAAATTCTCTGAGAATACGCTTTGAAATCAGGCCTATTATTGAGATGTGTCGCTAATTCATAATAAGTGATGGTTTCCGTGTAGTTGATTTTAAAATCAAAACAAAGGCACGTGGCTTTCCCGGTCAAATCGGGGAGCATTTGTAAACATTGTAGACACATTTGCATTGCTATTTGCATAATCCCCCTTGAGTGACACAGCGTTGCGTAATTTACATAGTGACGTTGTTGGGCTTCTCCAAAATCCAGGATTACTCCCGCCTGTCAACAATTAACCGTAACAATAATGTTTGTTGAAGCCTAGTCCAATAAGTCAGTTTTCGACATACAGAAGTGTTTCCGCTCAAACGCATTGCGGCTAAAACCTACGTGTTTTACCAGTATGTTTCACGTCTAAGCTTATCCATACCCAATAGAAGTAAGACAACCAAAACTGTTCTCCATCCAACTTACTATTACGACCTCAAACCCAAAAAATACGTCCAATTCTGTTAACATTTTACATGTGAGTCGACACGCCACAAAGTTCAACACTCAAAATTCTTCGATCCTGCTCTGAATGAAATTAGGGCCGAAAATAACAACCAAAAACCACGACTTTTTCTGGTATATAATGTCGGTCAATACAATGTCTGACATTCAAAAACTGTTCCCAGAATCCCAACCTATGATGCCGAACACCAAATTATTATGTCCGTTTCTGATTATTTTTTGCATACCTGCTAAAGTCCGACATCCAAAATTGTACCTGCTCCGAACCATTAATTGGAGCCGAAAGACACGAACATTTTCCGATGCAGTTATTGTGTTTTACACATAGGTCAACCATGGTCAAACTCAGTAAAGTTCGCTTTGTAAGCTTACTATGCACCTTCCTCAATGCATCAGAACGTAATCACAGTAAATAAAGATTACGTCCACGTACCTCACCAAGGGTTTCAATGTCGTTTTATTTTGGAAATGGTTGCGATGTCATACAATTTGACAGTATATCGGTCGACATCCCCACGTCTCTTTGAATTCCCCGAATTGTACGCGAAAAATATGCCGGCCTCTGCTTGGATCCTATCGGCAAACGTTGCCCGGGTAACATACGTCGATTTTTTTCTACATTACGTTTAAAAGACCTTGCTTTAGTTGGAATCTCCACCCACTGACCGGAGCTCAGAGCAATTCAAAAAGCAGACCACGCTGAGAAGTGACGCCTATCCACTAGTGAGGTTTAGTTACACGAAATTACTTTCGATCAGTACGCGTAGCGTCTTTATCACGTGATAACCAGACGTCGTGTACGTATAAAACAGACGTTCGGAACGTCAAACGACACTACTACACGTAGTCATGATAACATGTAGTATTTTGTAGATATTCTTGATGATTTCCGCCAATTTAGACGAGAAACCTTGTAAAGTATTATTGTAAATGGCAAATATCTTTGACATCATAATATTTGAAGTGTTTGCACCAGCACAAAACGTACTTGCTATGATTTCTTGACGTGAACGAACTGTTGAAGTCTCATTTCACTTTTATCTAACGCCACCACAAAATTTTCGATGAACCGCATAAATAATTGAATCAAAGAGAATCGGCCGCTTTAATTTGAGGATACAACGAGCTTGAATATTACTCTTGTAGAGAAATTAACGTTTCTTAAAACTTACACGAATTTAGCATGTTTCTGAGAAAAAATACAACAAAACTATCGGGAACGCACAACTGAAACTAAAAAATTCACATGTGAGCACAGATACGCATACGTCATCGCGCGATGTCAGACGTACACGTACTTACGTGTATCTAAACTCTCTACTGCTCTCGTTATTCCGTAACTCAACGCAACGGGCAGCAGTCACGAAGGAACGATGCCATTTTGGTTTCAACATGTCAAAGAAGGCGATATTTTATTTAGTGTTGAACCAAAGTACACGACCCGTATTTCATTATTTGTACAAAAACTAACGTTGTGGGTTTTTAAGAATAATGCATTCTGTTAATATCCCCATGGTCACGGATTCCCAATCAACTTTCAGAACAAGTTGCCTTCGTAACTTTCCGAGGCTCGCGATCAAATTGTTGTTTGACCAAATGCGAAATGTCGGCGAATAAATTTTACGAGCCAAAAACAGACAGATAAATAAATTTACGCGAGCCACACAACAAAATGGCTTTCATCCTGCCGCTCCAGACAAGGCCACGGTCAGTGATCGTTGTCTGGCTCAGAACACACTTACAAAGCCAGAAAAATCGGAGAGTAATTACTGACTCGGTTTTTAACGGCACCGTTAAGTTCAGACTGTTTGCTACAAAGTGGTTCGGAGATGTGACCCTTCAACAAAGTGGGTCACAAGCTTTCCTTTGATGCGAAGATGCGTAGAGATTTACATGCATGAATAAATGTTACCTGTAGTGAGTCAAATTTTTGGCCAGTCTACAGCCTGGAAATTACATGGCTGAAAAGTTAGGTCGTGTGGCTGGGACAGCTATCGCTACATAATTTAAATATACATGTTAATGGGGATTTATAATGAGCTGTTTGTTGATGGCACGATAAAGTTGCTCCGCTACTCGTCAAAATACGGAAACATTTTTCGGTACCCACCAAACTTCGTATGGAAACCCTAATTATACAAGTAAGCTTAGGCTATATCTCTAAAATACCCATAGTTATGGTTGGAGGATGAACTAGCCGCTTTGCGGTGCTTGACGTCTTTTTAGTCATTTATTAGATTACTTCTCACAACTTGTGAACAATAAACAATTAGTCCGATAGTATCATGTCTGTAGCGTTGCAGTCTTCATCTGGGTATGGAGGCTCCTACTACCTCGATGATCTGGGGAACCCAGGCAAGCTTATTTACATATGAATTTAGGACACGCCCGATATCAGTAATGACTGCTGACGTCATTGTTTTTGCCCGGTGTGCCGAAATGAAGGCTCCAAAAATCGGTAGTTTTCCGCGATTTATTTTATTTTCCTCGGAAGTTTTCTTTGAACAACTGTCATTCCCGATCGACATTATCACTAGGTAACAAAATATGCCCGCATTTAGGTTAATGCACGTTTAGTGAACAAATGCCGTGGCGTCGAAGTAACAAAACAGGCTTTTTGCGTTTTTCTCGAATTCGACGAGTGAATGAGGTGGCCTTCTTTGGCACCTCGTCAATTCGCGCTCATAAACACCAGCTTCTTGAAATTCACACAGTCTATTGGAAACATAATGAACTAAAAACATTGTCTGGGATTTCCTTTATATGCTTTTATTTTTTGTTATGGGCTCTTGAAGGTGTTAGACTAAGGTGCTTTCAAGGAATTGTAATTGTCTCGCCATATAATTTGAATGGAGGACGACGAGAAATAATCGCAGACACGGATTTGAAGGGTATTGTCAAAGCTTGTCAATGAGGAAATTTCAACCGCAAATCTTGCAGCGTGCTCGCTAAAGGGAGGGAAAACCGTTTTTTGGAAGGTTCAGCAAAGCGCTTGTCACGTGACTCTTATACAAATAATGAACGTGTATTGTGGTTGATCGGATAGCTCTATATCAGAACTTTCAGAAATTATATACTTTATTGGGGGTTGGGACTTCTTTAATTGAGAAAAAAAAATAAAAGTCTGAAAGTGTCTAAAAGGTATTTATTATCCTTAAACCCTGCCTAGTCGTTGTCTTATCAGAGAAACCATAGAGAAAGATAGATAGAGTGGCAACGTGTATTGTTTAAGGCGTGAAGCGGTTACGTAAGCCATTCATGTTCGCCTCGCCTCAGGTTGCTCTCGCCTGTCTTTTCCGAAGAGTGCCGACCATGAATCCTTCGGTAGTTTTCGGATTTTCGCCAATTGTTAAGCGAAAGTATGTTCGGCAAAGTTTGTGTTGTTGTTGTCGTGTGGTGCTGAGCAGAATTGACGTTCTGGCGAAAACGGGAGTGTTTTGAGCTTCAGGAAAACGAGTTTTAGCGTTTTAAAAATTCCTCTCATATTTTTATGAATATATAATGAGTGTGTCTGAACCAAAGTGAAAGTCTTTTATCGATACTGTCTGGTTTTACTCAATGGTTTACGGTCAGTCGTACCCTCTTTTACACGTGCGTCAAGGTAGGACATGTTTATGAAACTGCTGCCGTGTTATGTTTTGATTGGCGTGAAGCAGTGTTTCTGGCCTGAGAGCTCACAAAGTAACTATGGTTGCTACGCGACTGGCAGTACTATGCCATCTCGTCGTATTTTTCGCATAATCTCGTGTAATCATCAACCACAAACAAAGCCTCCAAAAAGTTTAACACCTTGGAGCTCATTTTAATATGAAAAGCCAATAGTCTACCGAGACATCAATGGAACAAAAGGCATGCAAGTGTTGCTACTCTGTCTATTTTACTCTGTGGAGAAACGTAAACCATCACACCGGGAGCTTCAGATTATCACCTTTGCCAGAATATTACGGGAGTTTGCAGGGTTCACACAATTCGAGCCTAGGTCATAACTGGCCGACAAACCTTTCTCGAGTACTATGTCTTCAGTCTGATCGCACGATGCTCATTATAATATGTTAATGAGGGGAAGTAATTCAAACTAAGTGTCGGTTACAGAGGGTCCCGCTGATGGTTGTCGAACGGGGCTTCTTTTTCACACAAAATTACAGAGCTGTTTTCCAGCGATTTCGTCTATTTTAACGCAAACCTATGGATTCATCTGAAGGTAGGTATTGAATTATTACTGAATGGTTTTATGGCAACTTCTGTGGTGTAGTTTCTTTGACATCCTCTCGATTATTTTTGCGCGGACTGTTGCACATGGATTTTACCACGAAATGTCAAAGTTTTATCAAAAAGTAGATGTCAACCCTCCTTTCTGTGAGTTTTCATTTGCTTCCAAGCTTCCGTAGTTACATTATGGACAGTTCGGTTTTGTTTACTTTTCAATTCGTGAGCGCCATTTTCCACTGCAAAATGGCGGGGAAGATAGCTTGATCGCGAGCGTGATATGATTACATATAGTTTCTTTCCACTCTCGTTCGAAGATACTTTGTAGTAATTTCCGTGATTGTGAGAATGTACACCAAATAGTTTCGGACTGATTCATTCATGCTAGTCTCGGAAAAGCGGACGATCGATGTGTTTCGCCTGTGATTACACCGGGATCCAGATATCCAGTGCTGATATCGGCGTGAAATATTTCTGGCGGTTGGGAACGAATGAAAAATTGCTATCATCGAGTCTTCGGCACGAAAATTATGGTTTTTAGCACCAATATTGTCGTATTACACTAAGCGATCGTGGTACATAGCTAGACTTGAGAGTACATTTGGTGTAGGACCGCGAAGTTAACGTGCCCGGCCGCCAAACTTTACATGACAGCTTTTTGGCCATACAAATTTCTGCAAGAGCTTTTGCCAGCCTAATGAGTTAGTGGTTGTGTGTGTCAATATGTACTGACTGATAACAATGACTTTCAAATTTGACGCCTAAACCAAGCATGGCCAGTGATAGGACAGAAAAGCCGTTCCACTTATCACTAACACCCCCACCAAGTGTAACAATTTGTTTATCGGGTCTGTACTGCGGCATTTTGTAATACGACGCATTTTGTAACAACTTACGCAAAATGTAATAAGGGTATCAGCATTTTGTAATAAAATGGTCTACGCATTTTGTAATAAGGGTATCAGCATTTTGTAATAAATTATTGTTTACGCGATTTGTAATAAGGGTATCAGCGTTTTGTAATAAAACGCGTTTTGTAACATTAGTTGACGCATTTTGTAATAATTATAAACATCCGCTGATATTGTATGTATTTTAAAATGCTTTGTGGTTTCTGAATACGTAAAAATGTGATAGCATATAATGATATCCAGATTATATCTCACTACCGGTGCTTTACAGTGCGTTTCACCTAGGTACCGCAACTCAGCGTATGAGACGGACACAATGCACGTACAAAACACACGATAAGCTTGGGTATCACGGACACATTTCAAAGCCACCGACTCGTCGATTAATTACAGTAAACCAGCATTGGGCAGCCGCTGTCTAGACTGAGAGATAAACAGTTGACTAGACATGATCTACAATGTAACTGTTTCTTTTACACTTTCACCTAAAAGTTCAAGAGGTGAAGGTGTTCTCAACAGAAACTAACTAAAAAGCCACACATTGTAGATCAAGTGTATCTCTCAGTCTAGACAGAGCGGTTGCCCCATGCTGGTTTACTGTAATTGATCAATGAGTCTGTGACTTTCAAATGTTTCGTGATACCCAAGCTTATCGTTTGTTTTGTACGTGGATTGTGTCCGTCTCACACGCTGAGTTGCGGTACCTAGGTGAAGCGCACTGTAGGTTATCATATTAACGCCATATAAGGGGTCTGAGTTGACATTCAAAATGCAATTGAAGACAGAATGAGATTATGCGATTTATAATTGAGAAAACAAACTGAGAAAGTTTTTGTTGGTTTTACATACAGTACTGTACTTTGAAAAGACAATATACTGCAGACCTTTCTGCATTTTTTTATTCAATATTACTGTTGGTGGATGGAAAGAGGAAGGCTTGGAGATGACATGCAGAGCTCAGAATATGATAGAAGACAGCGACATCATCAACATTGACAGTGTTGTATACTACGACCTAATTTTATTATGCGAATGATGTACATGCAACAAAACCAACCTTATCCAGAAATGGTTCCCTTGTGACATTTTGAGGGTTTCGGTCTAATTTTTAGGGCGTTGCTACATTATTTTTATTGTTTTTTAAAAGTAAAAACAATAAATATTGTTTTTGGTTACAATAAAATTGTGTATCTTATGTTTTTGCATGTATATTGGATGAAGTTTGCAAAACTCCAATAATCAAATTCTGAGTTTTGCAAAATGATTGTAATATTAGTGTACACAGTGATTTGAACGAAGCTTTTATTGGGTTCATAAAAATGGTGTTACAAACCACCGTCCCTCCACCCACCGGTCTGGAAACGAGACACGTGCGCTATTGTTTAAAGGTCTTAATTGCTCTACCGTTGGTACGAAGCGCGTTACGGATGTAAATGCTTGCTTGGGGCCGGGGACGCCATTAGTAGCGTTTAGCAACATCTTGCGGTGCGGAGTATTTTTATTTATTGTCATGTCTTTGCTCCTCAGGTAACTTTGTTACCATAGCCAGGATTTCTGCTACAACTGAGAAACTGTGTTTATTGAGAGTAGTTTCTTTTTAGATTTTCGTCTATGATTTTCCGTGTTTTTCCGTCGAATTTTCGCCCACCAAATTTGACCTCGCTAGGTAGGAAGAGGCACCTTATAGTACGAATATTTCCCCCCTTTCACTTGTAGAAATAAGAATAAATCGAAACGAATTTGGTCAATCAGCGATGGGGATTTTAAAATTGGTAGTATGCGGTTTTTTGTCGTTTACTCTGTTCTGTTGCAGAAAACGCCCGAGTTTTCGACGATGCATTTGTTGTTAAAAATCAAGATGGCGGCCACCATACGTCGGCCACGCGTTTTTTGAACAACGAAAATTGCCAATCAACCCATAAATTCCCCGTGAATTTTTGACTTACGAGGTGTATACCTTCCTAAAAGTTTATTTTCTAGAATCGATTTTCATTCTAACATTACTCGAAATTTATGCTTTCGATGTTTCGGAATGCTGTTGAGTTTGTCGCGACGCCATTTTGAAACTTTGATCGCGCACGTTTGTTCTTCGGTCACGAAGCTTTTTCCTCCCTTCCATGTTTGAATCTAATCCAACTCAGCATATTTCAGTCTTTGAACATTAAACATACGATATTTTACGAATGGTGAGACACTTATTTTGTTGTTTTTTCGTCCGAAACGATGATTTTTGGGATAGTGATTTTGTTTGTGTCTTTGTTTATCCGTTTTAAGACTTAGAAGTACGGTGGCGTACAGTTGCCTAGCGGCGATTCAGTGCAAGCTCAATCTGTTTTGGAGGCCAAAAGAGTACGCAAAAGCTTTGAAAAGAAATGAATTTTTATGTATAAAAAATGTGAAAGAACCTTGACGCTCCCACCTCAATATCGAAACGTTTGTATTACAATATCGACAAGTTTATTCAGCAAAATCGCTGTAGGGTGGAGGGACGGTGTACAAACATTTTCCTTGAACCATCAGTTGTAGACCACGGAATCTAATATACATTTAGACATAATTGAGAAATAGGAAGGGATAAATTCTTAAGAATGTCGTCAGAAAGAGAAGCAATATGTGAATTATTGTAAATTTAGAATACTTGGGCTATTTTGAATATTTAATGAGGTCATGTGACCAGTATTTGCATATTTTTGGGGCAATTGTAATACTACAATTCCAAAAATATCTTGTAATTGTGGACAAAGTTTGATAAATTCAATAGTCAGATGTTATAAAATAGGATACCTTGACCTGTCTGACCCCTATTCAAGGGCGCAGTGTGTAATTCTTCACTTATGAGTGAAGACAAGAAAATTTGTGTAAGTTTTATCAAATCTGTGTAAAGTTTTTCATAATATATAAAGTTTACATCAAAGTCCATGGTCATGGCACTATAAATAATGATTAAGCATTGGGATATGATACAATATCGATTATCTTTTACTGGAAAATTGGAAAACATGTAAAAATAATGATAAATTTATATTGTTGGCAGCCATTTTGAATACCTAATCAGGTCACATGACCATTATTAGCATATTTTGGGACAAGTGTGTCATTGTCATTCAAAATATACATACTTACTGTGGGAAATATTTCATAATATTAGTTGCTGGATGTTATGTTACGTTATGCTTTGACCGACCTAACACTTAATATACAGAGCCTTTGTTTTCATTACACTTAGCAGGTCAAAATGATACAAAATATCAGTGTTTTTTCAAAATTTTTGTCACAATTTCATTTCAGTCCATGCTGACGTGATAAAAAACAGGTTTCGTGATGAAAAATGATGAATAAATGAGGAATTCCTATGAAAATAAAGAAATATATTAAAAAAAACAATATTTTGTATATTGGCGGCCATTTTGAATACTTAATGAGATCACGTGACCATACTTTGCATATTTTTGGGACTAGTATTTTATGGTGATTCAAAATTATAATGGTATGGTGGACAGTCTTTGTTAATTTAAGAAGTCAGACGTCATGGCAGATGGTAATTCCAAATGTCAACTCCATCACAGGGCCTTTGTGTGCAAAGGGTTAAAGTGGAAAATAACGTACGAAAGATTGCAGTATTCTAGGCAACTTCTATACGTATGATATGTGATTCTGTAAAGTTGATTGTCGATAATTTACGGTAATAAGATGGGAGGGGCACGTTAATATGTCAATTCTGACAGTTGATATTTTTCAAAATATACTGAAATAAACACTGACGTGAAGCAGTCAATTAAAATACTGAATGATCATTTATTTTAATCATCCCATAAACAAGTACAAAATAAAGCTCTATCGACAGACAAGCCACTTTTCCTTGTATGTAAAAGGTGACAATTCATATCTACTGAGCCATGGTTTTGTTTTCATAGATCTATTTCTTTCCCGTTGTCTTCCTCCTTTTAATCTACGCTATCGCCCTATGGTAAAATTTGTCTAGCCAACGAGCTAGGATAAGCTGCCCTGCGATACTAAGATTACGCTAAATTTGATTCGCTATCCTACTGGTTATATCTGCCATCTGCCATTATCATTAAATGATAACAGCCATAGAAAGATAGATAGACAGACAGACAGACAGACAGACAGATATATAGATAGATAGATAGATACATAGATAGACAGACAGACATACTCAGGCACTCTTTCCTCTCTTCCTCCCTTCCTCCCTCTCTACCCACGTAGATGCATGCATACATACATACATACATACATACATACATACATACATATATACATACATACATAAAACATACATACATACATACATACATACATACATACATACATACATACATACATACATACATACATACATACATACATACATACATACATACATACATACTCAACAGGTCAGATATAATTCCGCTTTAGTAGCTAAACAAGTCATCGTTGATGACACAGCCCCCCCCCCTTTTGTCCATTTTGTTATAATCTTTGGTGTCTAGGTAGCTGTGGTCTACGTAGCTGTCGAATGATATTGATGCGGGGTGCATCAGGCCTGTGACTTGCATAATAAAGTAATCTGAGGAACGTTCAATAAAATTGACCCCTCTCTGCCGGTAATGACCATTGAAGGAACTTTTGATTATATCACACATAACGATGCCCTCACTGCCTCTAGTGTCTTGATGGCACATACTATACACATGTTTTGGTGGAATTTTAGAAATAGTATGGGATCGGGTATGCTGTTGTAATTAGCCATTTCGGATCATATAATGAAACAAATTAATGTGCACAAGAATGCAGCCATATCACGTTTAAACAAAATCAGTCCATCGAAGGACAGTGACCTATGTTTATGTTTTAAAGACATAAAAAATCACACCAAAATTGAAATTAAATGGCTGTCTATTGACCATATGGATCATAGCAGAAAATTAGTAGACATGCATATGTATGCCATAGTACTTTATCTTTGTACCAAGTCTCAACAACATTGATAAGGAATATTTGCATATGATTAAGCCTCAAAGACAAGAAGAAATTCAAAAATGACCATCTAGCAGCGATATTGGGGAAAAAGGACAATCTGGCAACCATATTGGAACATGTCACGAAGTACATTGACATGTACATGTATGCCATAGTGTATGATCTTTGTGCCAAGTTTGGACAAAATCGGTGTTATGACCTTTGAATTAAGCTTCAAAGACATGCAAAATTCCAACAAAAAACGGCAGTTCTGCAGCCATATTGGCTCCTATCGCAAGGTTAATTGATACATGGATATGTATGCCATAGTGCTTTGCCTTTGTGCAATGTTTGAACAAATTCGGTTCAAGAATGTTTGAGTTATGGTTCAAAGACATGAAAAAATCGCAACAAAATAGCCGCCTCACGCCCATATTGGATCGTATCGCAATATAATTCTACATGCATATGTAGGCTATAGTGTTATGCCTTTGTGCCAAGGTTGAATAGAATCGGTTCAAGGATGTTTGAGTTATGGCTCAAAGACATGAAAAATCGCAAAAATATGGCCACCTTGCGGCCATATTGAATCGTATCGAATAATAAATCGATGTGCATCTGTAGGTCATAGTGCTATGCCTTTGTGCCAAGTTTGAACAAAATTGGTTCAGCAGTGTCTGAGAAACGGCTGCGGACGAACTGACGCACGGACGGACGGACGGACGGACGCACAGACGGACGGGACCCAATCTGTAAGTCCCCGCAGGACTTCGTCCGCGGGGACAAACAGTCAAATCACTAAAACATCAGATTATTCTGACTATTTAGTTTAGTTTAGTTTAGTTTAGTTTAGTTTTAATTTTGTTTACTTTAGATACTTCAGTATAGTTAAGGTTATTATGAAAATGACGCAAAGAATGTATAACGACACATAGATTTAGTCATAAGCGCGTTTAGCGCGTCCGGCGATGCGTTGCACTAATGTCTGAATGCTTACTTTGCGGTATTTTCGTAATAGTTATTATATTACCATGCCCTGCCCGTCGCATTTTGATTGGTCGAGCTAAACCACGTGACTTACCAAAAATACACAGTAATGGTTTGATTACATGCCCGTGAATATGAATAATAAGATTAACGACTCAAAGTATCGTAATTTTACAGCTCAAACGTAATTCATAATCAATCACAAAATAAAATGGTGCACTTGTAGGTCAAGTTAAGATACTTTTTTCTGAAAACATCTCCGGCTTTGCCAATTTTTGACAGCACGCGTGACAGTGCGTTGCGTATTGCTCAGTTTCTGGGGCCCAGTTGTCGTTCGCTCCTGAAATTTTCGGAAATTTTGACGGTTTCCTTGCGTTCGATGATAATGTAATGGAAATAACAGACTCCGATCTGAGCATTAACGTTTATTTGTGGGCGTGGACTCGAGGAAAGCCAAATTAACGGGCTCGGCAAGCCTCGCCCGTTAATTTTGGCTTTCCTCTCGCCCTTGCCCACAAACAAACGTTAATGGTCAGCGCGTCGCCCGGTATTTCTATATCATACATCTCCTTTTTTATCAAGAATATATGCACCCGTCGTTTCCGATGCATTATTCCATACACTTTAAAGGCATATTCTGCGAGCGGGTTAAGGGTAAGCGCCATCTTTGTTTACATCGCGCGCTCATCCAACATCGGATGTACGAGCCGAGCAGCGATGTCGTGCCAGATTTGTACAGTGCCGTCTTGGTGAACTGTCGTTATTACCTCATAATATTTTCATCTTCAAACATCAGTAATACATTTACTTCTGTTTCTTTTATCAGAAGTTATTTTCAAAGTACAGAATGGAGTTTCAGTATGGAGCCATTCAATGATGCAATGTTTATCATCAAATATGAAAGTAAAGGGGTTACTGCATGCCCGTTACGTGCCCGTTTTTACGGAAGCTCGATTCTATTGTTTGCGAAGGCAGATGTATAGTATTTTATTTTATGTTATTGTATATTATTTATCTGAGTATCTACCTGTTGATTGCTGGTTGTCTGCAATACATGTACATCAGAAAGAATGTTGTTATCCTCTATTTAATAAATCAACTGACTGTGTATACCAATTATTCTCTCAAATATATGATAAAAAACTAGTCAAAATCTAGTAGTTACCTGCCTCAGATGATCAGTTGGTAAAAATACTGATGACAGCTATCTAACATTAAGTCATTCTAATTTGAAATGGAAGTCAGGGAGCGATCATTTTGTACTTACTTAACGAGTAAACACACACTTTGTAATACCATTCCAAAGTCAAAAAATATCTGTTAATGCTTTAAGACTGGGAAAAGTTTTTAAAATTATTACAAAATGCGTTAACTGTTATTACAAAGTGCGAATTATTACAAAATGCTGATACCCTTGTTACATTTTGCGTAGACAATTTTTTATTACAAAATGCTGATACCCTTGTTACAAAACGCGTAGACTAGTTTATTACAAAATACTGCAGACGTTATTACAAAATGCGTCAGTTATTACAAAATGCTGATACCCCTTATTACATTTTGCGTA
Source organism: Ptychodera flava (assembly GCF_041260155.1). Taxonomy (NCBI): domain Eukaryota; kingdom Metazoa; phylum Hemichordata; class Enteropneusta; family Ptychoderidae; genus Ptychodera; species Ptychodera flava. The sequence goes on from NW_027248411.1 coordinate 176,443, forward strand.
AGTTATTACAAAATGCGTCAGTATTACAAAATGCCGCAGTACAGGGTCCTAAACGTTATTTTCGGCAGATCGTCCAACCTCAGATAGACGTAAGCTGAGCACAATCACCTAAGTTTTCTAGACAAAGCATAAAAAAAACATTTTCAATGGCGCTTTACACAGTGTCGCTTGACGATGCTTTCTCAAACAAGCACGTCTTTGATGCTGAACGATTATGACTAGAAAGTCTATTCCACAAGGAAGCAGCGGCATTCATCTGTGCAGTCGTAGCTCTCGTTTTTCCCGGACGAATATGAATGGCAACGGGAAACTCCGAATCGTACGACGGAAAAAAGAGTTTTTCCGTCGCAACGTACGAGAGCTATGGCTGCTGCTACGGCTACATATGAGAGAGAACGATCATCATAATTTGAGTCTTGTTGGTTGAGTTTTAAGAGAAACTTCGTCACTTGAACGGAGAGATCTGAATTCTAGTTTATGAAATCGAAAACTTTAGTGTATACACAGTCCCTCGTAACAAGACTGGTTTGTAATAGTGTAATACTGTCAGTAAAATCGTCTCGGGTTTATTGGAGGAGAACGGAAAAAATTGAGACATGATTCTTGAAGTTGGCGTGCAATGTTAGCCGTGAGTTGCGTACAGCTTCCATGTGTTCGCGGCGTTACACGGGTCAGCCGGCATGTACTGTGAGCATTTTTTCTGTTTGTCTATGATTTAATATAATGAGTTAGTCAAATATATCAATATCAATATGTCAATATATCAATATGTCAATATATCAAAATTGGACCACATATATATCTCACATGGATGTACTAGGCTTACATTAGAGAAAAGATAAAAACAGTTAACCGTCAGCTAAGTACAAAGCTGGGATCAAGGTACGGGCCCGGGTACGGGCTGAGCGAATCCTTTTCCCTTAAAACGCTAGCGCTCACAAACAGATGAAGTTGGTCAGTTTTTTTGTTTTATTGTTATGTCCCATTAGCCGAAATGTTCTGCACCTGTGAATGCCGGACCCTTGTCCATAACAACGGAGAAAACATCAGTTTTGTAGTCATTCAAGTCACTTGAACTGGACCATTGATACATGTCATACCGTCGTACCGATCGACATGATCGCAAGCGTAGCGCACTCGCCGCTGACGTGTAATGCACACACCAACAATGTCAGCTTAGAGCGTACGGACATAAGCGAGCGCGTTCATGTATGGCCGTGGTTTGAGGGACTGTGGGGCTTAAAATACTCGAAATTATCGTGTGTCGCAAGGCATTTCTTTTCATTTTCCACCAAAATTGGTGACTTTGGTATTTTACAACATAACATGTACTTTAATAGTTTGCTAGTATCCGTTTCAACTCACATCGTTTTTTGTCGCAGTTCTCAACTACCGACAATCCAGTCGTTGTGGACTGACCTGGTGGGAGTGCAGAGAAATACTTAGGAGAGCCAAGTGTAGAATTAGGGATAAAGTCGAGATGATTTGTTTGCGTTCCTGCCAGCCAATCCGAAGCATTCTTTGTAGTCTTATCGCCCTCGTTTACGCTGAATATTCATAGACGTGGGCACTATACGGTTCTCAGGGCCTGGACCGGATAGTGCCCACGTCAAAATTTCTATGGCCAAAAGCTGGAATGTACCGTAAAGTTTACCTGCATTGGCATTTAATGACTGGGTTTCTCAACTTTTTTCCGATGAAAGAACTTGCACCTCTACTGCTAAGCTTGGTGACAACCCCAAACTCGTCGAATGTTAAAATATTTCTCACGGTTGATGCCTCAACCGATTCGGTCAGTGACTCCCTAGATCCTGGACTGTAGACGGGGCGAGTGTTGTCCAGATTACATGGGCCATACACATTTGTAAACTAAACATTAGCTTGATGTATTTGGCATCCAGTCTGAAGTACATGACGAATTGACTAAACAAAAATCAAATGTCGTTACTGACAATTTGACAACTTATAAAGGCTTATCATTGATTGCCCAGGTACTTCTGGATTTTACCAAACTTCAAGAACTTTTTTTTAAAGTTTACCAGTAACGTGAACTAAGTATTTTCAATCTATTCTTTCCTATTTCCAGCTGCAACTTGAACACAGTGGTGTTGCGATTGAAGTTACTGAGAAGATACAGTGGTGTTGCTGTTGAACTTAGTTTTATTTTAACTCTCTGAGCTTTTTACTCTGTATTTTGTATAAGCAGTTAACTCTGTATTTTGTAGTAGCAGTTTACTCTGTATTTTTTGGAGTAGTTTACTCTGTAGTTACTGTAGTTTACTCTGTATTTATTTAAGCTCTTTGAGTTGACTATTTACTATGTATTTTGTAGTAGTGGTTTAGCTTAAACACGATTGGAACTAATTTGGGATAATTTGATGGTATAGTAAGTCGTTTTAACCTGCAAATGTAAGCTCATCTCCTTTTCTTACGCTATACAATTGTTTTTATGAGGTATTTGTACTATTGCAACATTAAGCCGTATGGCATCTATTATTTTTGAGAAATTTGAAAAATATGTTAACCGATTATTCTAAATTAGTTCCAATCATGTTCATAGTACGTATTCTTACGTAGTTGCCAGCCCTTTTACCAAACATTTAAAAATTGAAATAAAAATTGATCTTTATGCAGTATGTTTATGTTGTAGATATTTGTGTATAAGTATATTCGAGTATGGCTAAGTGTTTCAGCAATGTGTACTTGCTTACATTTCACTGGTGGTGTTTCTCACCACACTACGGACATGTGATTATGGCTCGCTTGTTTTTGTACACAATTTGATATGAAGTCCGACCGGACAGGGTCTGTCGGTAGCAGACTTGGACATGACAACACAATTTTAGGTGCCACACTAGTTTTGATGACGTGAAGTGAGCTATAGATCCTACTAACATACATTGACCCAATGACAACAAATCAAATGCTTGCCTGCATGCACAATTTTTTATTGCATATTTTATCAGTGAATGGTCTTGAAGTTACAGTTTGCATTTTGCATTTCGAATAATCTCGTGTCCCATGATGTACATCACACGGGGCATAAACAAATAATTTCGATAGCCGAACTCACTCCACACGCTGAGTCACGGTAAACGCGAGCGATCGGTCGATGTAATGTCGAAATCAGCTCAATAAGTATGTTAAAACTTCGCTCATACGTTACCTTGCTGTGTTATACATTATTCAATAACTGTTTTACTTCAAAAGCGTCTTTTATAAAGCTGTATTCCACGGTATACTTATCGTTTCACGAGCGACGCAACTCTTCCGTATTTACAAGTCGCAGTCCAACAAGTCGAGGTCAATGTATACTTCCGGGTCATTTCGTCGAAATACATAGATTATTTTTGAGCGGACTGTTACACAGGTATTTCGAATTAATTTTATTTTCGCCGTTGTAGGGATCTCTGTCATGAAAACGTGGTTACTTCCGCGGTCGTTTTCAAACGATTTTCGATACATTTATGGACGTCTCTGCCGGGGTCACCGATATACCACCGCAAACGTTCAAAACTACTATTTTTACTGCTAGATTTTCATAAAATTTACGTCTGCAATGAAGAATTGGTGTCACTTTCGCAATTTATCCAACTGACATGATAATTGTTTGTAGCGCGGATTGTAAAAATCAAGTTAAAAATCACCTTGAAACTGGCCCGTGACGTCAGTTTGAAGTTAACGGTTACTGGCTTGAAGAACTTTCATATACAAATGAGTACTGTGCGATCTGACTGTCTTCGCTGTATGTATGAATGCCGTGCTTTGCGTTGTGAGTTGTAATCCCATTCGCAAACATTTACTGACTTCAAAACCATAGTTTTTTGTGGTGCGATTTACGGCGATGGCGGCCGTTGTGGAATGCAATAGAAAAATAGGAAGCCGGGAAACAGGATGACCGCTATAGGCACATGTCGCCGAGTACAGAGACGGATTTCCCTAAAAAAGCCACAATTTGTTCAATAAACCAGCAACGACGTATGGCTTTCCATACATCTTTGAATTCATATCTGCTATCGTTTTTGCGTCTAAGTCGATCTTCTGTGTGAGTTTCCATAGCAAGTTCCGAAGGAACCCAGCTTTCAACACGAAATGACTACTTTCTGACAACAGCAGCGGGTAACTTGACTGTAGAGGCACTGTGATGGAGCCAGACTTTGAAAAAGACGTATGAATAGCTTCAGAAGGAACACAAAATGAAAGTCTTGACTAAGTTCACGTGAAAATTTCCTTGGGCACTTTAATGAGTTCTAGTCTCGCCCTGAGCATCTAATGTTCGGTACAAGTGCCCACACTAGACGCAAACAAATGGAGGAATTAAGTCTAGCAAATAAATTACAGTCTCTGTGATTCGTAAGCTAGAACGTTATACTATTTGTAGCTTTATCGCTCTTTTTGGTAGACAGTGATGAAGATAATAGCGAGTCACGGGTCGAAAACGCCGGGCTGCAATCAGCTTACGACCGGCTATAAAAATGCATGGAAGAATAGCAAAAGACATGCAAAAACCTTTTGCATCTGATAAAATCTTCACCCTTTCAAATTTTCAGCGTAAGCTTAGGCATTTCGAAACAAATTAAAGAAAATAGTGAAGACATTCTGAATAAAACTGATCTGAAATGTTTCGATCAGAAAACCACGGAATATATCAAAAACCGTTCGTAATAAGCAAATGACATGTGACACTGAGACATAGTGCATGTTGTTGAAAAATTGTACTTAGTTCCATTCGAATTCCAGTAGGTGAGCATGCATATCGTACAGTATATGCTGCTTTTCACGATGTTTAAGCCGAAAAACCTAAAAAAATACACTAAATGACTAGCCAAGTATTTTGAAATACATTTTTAAAGAAAGTTAATGTCGCTGATGAGTCCCCAAGAGCAGCTGTGCAGTCGTCGATGAATGCGGATGACCAAACAAAGTTGTAGCTAGCTGGGATCTAGGTCACTTGGGCCGCAATTTTAATTTGAGTAATCTTGATTGACAGCATACCTTAACATTAAGAACAGAGGTCAAATTGACATTCTGGTACAGTGCTTAGTGAAAACGTTGTATTTTTGCGCTATATAAGTTTGCTAGCATCTTGCCTGCTCTCGGGCAGGTTCAGGAATATTTTCATCCGCAACCCCTACACAAATTAACAATGAAACAGTTATAAAGTCCGAACGTTAGAGGTCATAAATCATTGAATGCTTTTCAAGTTGACAGGCTTGTAAAACACCCTGTGTACATACAGCTATCGAGTCAGTTGTCAACGGTTTGAATTTTTCATGTTTGTGATTTTAGCATATGCAGCGTACATATTGCTTAGACATGTCACTAAGCAAGTTCATTAAAAATCACTTACCTTAGGTCTACCGATCGCCGGTCTGCCCTATGGGTTGCGCTGGTCACCTTACCGTTGTTCAACACAGCGATTTCAAATCTCTGCACGGTAATCCTGGTAATAGTATAGAATCGTAAACCACCTGTAAGTTTTCACTCTACTGCTAAAGTTTACATTGCTGTTGACATGACGTTGGCAATTTTACAGAAAAAAGAATGCGAGTAACAAGGAGACGGACTATTTACCATGTAGGGATTACACAGAACAAAAAATTAGTAAAATTTCAGATTTTGGCGCTCAGATTTGGCTTGATTTTGATTGGCTTATGACGATCAACGTCTGACTAATCGTTTCAAACTATTCACGTGATACATGACATCATATGGCGTGATAAGGTAGTGAATATTTCGCCTCAAAGAATTGTAGGGCAAAGTTCATACATCGATCGTCTACCACCATGTGTACGTGATCAAACTAGACAACTGCTTGTCCTCGCAAAGCTATTAAGCTTATCTCCTAACCACGTCGCCAGTTTGACCTATGATCCTTATACTTTACACTTGTAGGGTTTATGGAAGCGAATAACGCACCACACCGTGGACCAACCCTATCAGCGCCGGCAACGGAAATGCATTATACTGGTTAGGTGTACTCGGCAAATCGTGGCTGCGTATAAAGCGAAGGCGCTTGTAAGTGGTGCATGCATTTGACCCATAAAGCGGCTGAATGTTGTGAGAAGAAAGCGGAAATATCACCTCTGCCAGCTAAGCCGTACGATTATGTAAAGTGTTGTCATACATTCAAAATATGACACATTCGAAGTGACAACAACGAGCAGCAAGAGGCTGTGAATTTCTTCTGTATGGCAGGGAAGAAGAGGAAGGGGTAGTTCACACGATACACAACAAAATAAGACAACGGTAACTAGTTAAATTTAGTAATGATATAATTGTTTTCTACCGTTTTATTGATTGCTCCGTCCTGAATGTATAATGTGTTAGACGAGTTCACATAATTTTCACATGAACTGACAATATGCTAAAGCCTTCATTGTTTCAGCCGATGACTATTTTATCGACCAGCCCTCCCTTCAAATGTCAAACGTATGAACATTCGTAATAATCGCATATTATGTGTACTTGAACGAACCTTTGTATCAAAACTCTTTTTTTATATTAAAACAATGGCAGTGGAAACCAAGGGCATGTCAAATTTACATGCCAGGAAGAAAATATTTTGATGTGAAATGAAGGCATTAAGACAGAATAAGTGCAACATTTAAACTGCAAATTCTTCTTGATTGAAATTTCGAACACTGTCTAGTATTTATTCCATTTAGGTTTGCAGGCAAACTTATGTGTCTTTGAGCATGAAATACTGATTAATACCTCAACCAGAAAACTTATGGTTTGTGAAAGGCACTGACCAGAGGCGAAATTAATGGTTTGTATTCCATGCGACAAGATCACTGTGCAAAAATTGGTCATCATTGGTCTGTTGACAAACTAAACCTATTCTATGATCTGGCAGGAATTTATTCCATTTTGAAATAGAGATTATTATCCACTGCAGCTGTTGATTTTTTGACCGTTTTTCATGACATGCGGGATTGGCGATTTTTTATTTGATGTCATTATATAGCCATGAATGCGAATTCAAATTTTCGACCCGAAAAACGTTTGGTTGGATCGATCACTCAATTGCGACCGCCTTTCTGCACTGTTACTTCCGGGTTCTGGAAGCGACCCGAGTACTCCGTTCAGAATGGTATTAGAATGCAAGGGTGAGCAAATGCACTACCCAGAGCTCACTGGCTAGCAGATTTTACCGCCGGGCAAGTAATTGTTGGTGCCTACAAGCCCGACTGGTTAGCGTAGTTTAGGAGAGTAGCAAAGTCATTCGGCATGAACGCCATGGAGTACTATGAAAACTGTATTGCCTCACGATAGCACAAAGCAAACACAGAAACGGTTTCCGAGCCCAACCAACCTGACAAAAAGTCTTCACCAAGGTTTGAATTTAAAGAGCGTATGCAGTTCCCGAAAGAAGAAAAAACGTAGCTCTGAGAAAATATAGTTTGAATTTAATCTCGAGAAAAAAAGCCAAACAATCAATACGATTTAGCGTCAAGCGTTTACCGTCAAAATTCAACTGATGTGTGGTCTAGTACATGTATCATGCAGCGTAGTGAGATCAGCATACAAAATTACAGACCTTTCAAAGATCAAAATGAAAACAATGGCAGCAATATTAGTTGTAGTCACACTTAAATTTTTCGAATAAAAAAATCTTCATGTGGATCGTGCTGTGAGAGATGAATTCTCTTGTACTAAAGAGACGCTGAGATAGTAGACTGGCATGGCTAGCCAGTTATGACGGATATGAGCACTGGGTGAAAACCCTATAATACAGGCCAATACAGGCATGTATTTTAGCCTGTATTTAGGGTAAATACATGTAAATAAACTGCAATACAGAGTAATACAGGAAACACAAATACAGGCCCTGTATTGTTACCTGTATATGCACTCTTACAAATACATTTTAAATACAGGTAAATAAACGTTAATACAGATTATAAATACAATCTGTATCAATCATGTATTTGCCATGAATTTGTATATTTTATATTCATCTATATTCATTCCTGTATTTGGGATGTATTTCCATGGCTTGAATTTACCACGTATTATGCCTAGATTTGCCATGAATTTCTTAACCTCAAAGGAACCTGAGTGAACCGTTTGGCTAAATGGCTTGACGCATTGCAGAATAATTGAACATTCAAAGGCGTGCGTAGACTTTTCTTGCCAAAAGCCTTGAGACAGAAACGAACATATATAACATAAAGGGATATCTGATTATAAAACTGCTGAAAAGGAAACACAACTTGTCATTTTAAGAATGGAGCTAGTTTCAAATATATGGAGCTAATTTCAGATAAGTGCCAGGTTGTGATATGAAAATAGCTGGAAGAAGAAGAACTGCTTCCGTGAAAGGAGAGTTGCCGAAAGAAGTTTTAGTATAATTGTAGTGAGTGCTTTGATCTATGAAATTTGTCGGAAACGATTTTTGAAAAAGTTTGTTTTAGATAGCATTTTAATACTTTGATTTTTTATTCAACCTCAAATTTCTCAAGTATTTTTGTGTTATTAATATTTACAGCAATTGCTGATTAACAGCAAAAATCTCAAATATTTATGAATTTCTGTAAGTTTACAACAGAGTCAGAACATATAACAACATCATCAGCGTACAGCAGAGAAAATATGTGGTACATATCTCGTATTAATTGAATTCCAATTTAATTTTTGTGGATTGACAAGCCTTGGTAATATGCTTTAAATCCGTGTCTAGATTTACTTTATATGGCTATGTTTTTGTTGTTATGCACTATGAAAGGTGTTAGACTAAGGTACTTTTCAAGGAATTGTAATTGTCGCGCCACATAATTTCAATGCAGAATCGGGGGGGGGGGATGCAGACTCCAAAAATGTTCTCGTGGCTACAAAGGTGTACCCGGATAATTGTTATGTTATAATATTCCTCTGCCATATGCAACCACCGATACATAATTGGAGGGATTTTTTCGACTTTGAAAATATGCCAGGTGACCTGTCAAGTATTTTATTTGTAGGATTGTGGTACACTTTCACTGCTTTGGTATTATATCACAAGAACCCATATCACTCCAAAAGTCCCCACGACTTGAAAGGTTCCCCCGAAAATTCTGATGTATATGTACCCTCTTCTATATTAAATTACTTATACGTTATTGAAGAAGTGTGTTTAAAGGACAGGTCCCGAGCCGTGGACGCACAATAGGCTACGTTGTTGTGACGTCTGTAGTTGACAAACAATGCAATGGGCGGGGTGGTTAACGTAGATAAATACCAAATTGTCATTTTTCTGTCAAAATTTTCAAAATTCTCTGAGAACACGCCTTGAAATCAGGCCCATTATTGAGATGTGTCGCTAATTCATAATAAGTGATGGTTTCCGTGTAGTTTGATTTTTAAAATCAAAACAAATGCACGTGGCTATCCCGGTCAAATCGGGGAGCTTTTGTAAACATTGTGGACGCATTTGCATTGCAATTTGCATAATCCCCCTTGAGTGACACAGCATTGCGTAATTTACATAGTGACGTTGTTGGGCTTCTCCAAAAGCCAGGATTACTCCCGCCTGTCAACAATAAACCGTAACAATAATGTTTGTTGAAGCCTAGTCCAATAAGTCAGTTTTCGACATACAGAAGTGTTTCCGCTCAAAACGCATTGCGGCCAAAACCTACGTGTTTTACCAGTATGTTTCACGTCTAAGCTTATCCATACCCAATAGAAGTAAGACAACCAAAACTGTTCTCCATCCAACTTACTATTACGACCTCAAACCCAAAAAATACGTCCAATTCTGTTAACATTTTACATGTGAGTCGACACGCCACAAAGTTCAACACTCAAAATTCTTCGATCCTGCTCTGAATGAAATTAGGGCCGAAAAAAACAACCAAAAACCACGACTTTTCTGGTATATAATGTCGGTCAATACAATGTCTGACATTCAAAAACTGTTCCCAGAATCCCAACCTATGATGCCGAACACCAAATTATTATGTCCGTTTCTGATTATATTTTGCATACCTGCTAAAGTCCGACATCCAAAATTGTACCTGCTCCGAACTAATTGGAGCCGAAAAAACGAACATTTTCTGATGCAGTGATTGTGTTTTACACATAGGTCAACCATGGTCAAACTCAGTAAAGTTCGCGTTGTAAGCTTACTATGCACCTTCCTCAATGCATCAGAACGTAATCACAGTGAATAAGATTACGTTCACGTACCTCACAAAGGGTTTCAATGTCGTTTTATTTTGGAAATGGTTGCGATGTCATACAATTTGACAGTATATCGGTCGACATCCCCACGTCTCTTTGAATTCCCCCGAATTGTACGCGAAAAATATGCCGACCTCTGCTTGGATCCTATCGGCAAACGTTGCCCGGGTAACATACGTCGATTTTTTTTCTACATTACGTTTAAAAGACCTTGCTTTAGTTTGGAATCTCCACCCACTGACCGGAGCTCAGAGCAATTCAAAACGCAGACCACGCTGAGAAGTGACTCTTATCCACTAGTGAGGTTTAGTTACACGAAACTACTTTCGATCAGTACGCGTAGCGTCTTTATCACGTGATAATCAGACGTCGTGTACGTGTAAAACATACGTTCGGAATGTCAAACGACACTACTACATGTAGTCATGATAACATGTAGTATTTTGTAGATATTCTTGATGATTTCCGCCAATTTAGACGAGAAACCTTGTAAAGTGTTATTGTAAATGGCAAATATCTTTGACATCATACTATTTGAAGTGTTTGCATCAGCACAAGAAGTACTTGCTATGATTTCCTGACGTGAATGAACTGTTGAAGTCTCATTGCACTTTTTATCTAACGCCGCCAAAAAGATTTCGATAAACCGCATAAATGACTGAATCATAGAGAATCGGCCGCTTTAATTTGAGGATACAACGAGCTTGAATATTACTCATGTAGAGAAATTAACGTTTCTTAAAACTTACACGAATTTAGCATGTTTCTGAGAAAAAATACAGCAAAACTATCGGGAACGCACAACTAAACTAAAAAATTCACACGTGAGCACTGATGCACGTACGCAACTGCGCGCCGTCAGACCGTGCACGTAATTACATGTAACTAAACCTCTCTAACTATGCTCTCGTTATTCCGTACCTCAACGCAACAGTCAACAGTCTCGAACGGACGATGCCATTTTTTGTTTCAACATGTCAAACAAGGCGATATTTTGTTTAGTGTTGAACCGAAGTACACGACCCGTATTTCATTGTTTGTACAAAAACTAACGTTGTGGGTGATTAAAAATAATGCATTCTGTTAAGATACCCGTTGTCACGGATTCCCAATCAACTTCCAGAACAAGTTGCCTTCGTAACTTTCCGAGGGCTCGCGATCAAATTGTTGTTTGACCAAATGCGAAATGTCGGCGAATAAATTTTACGAGCCAAAAACAGACAGATAAATAAATTTACGCGAGCCACACAACAAAATGGCTTTCATCCTGCCGCTCCAGACAAGGCCACGGTCAGTGATCGTTGTCTGGCTCAGAACACACTTACTAAGCCAGAAAAATCGGAGAATATAATTACCGACTCGTTTTTTTAACGGCACCGTTAGGTTCAGACTGTTTGCTTGAAAGTGGTTCGGAGATGTGACCCTTCAACAAAGTGGGTCACAAGCTTTCCTTTGATGCGAAGGTGCGTAGAGATTTACATGCATGAATAAATGACACCTCTGGTGAGACAAATTTTTGGCCAGTCTACAGCCTGGAAATTACATGGCTGAAAAGTTAGGTCGTGTGGCTGGGACAGCTATCGCTACACAATTTAAATATACATGTTAATGGGGATTTATAATGAGCTGTTTGTTGATGGCACGATAAAGTTGCTCCGCTACTCGTCAAAATACGGAAACATTTTTCGGTACCCACCAAACTTCGTATGGAAACCCTAATTATACAAGTAAGCTTTGGCTATATCTCTAAAATACCCATAGTTGTGGTTGGAGGATGAACTAGCCGCTTTGCGGTGCTTGACGTCTTTTTAGTCATTTATTAGATTACTTCTCACAACTTGTGAACAATAAACAATTAGTCCGATAGTATCATGTCGTAGCGTTACAGTCTTCATCTGGGTATGGAGGCTCCTACTACCTCGATGATCTGGGGAACCCAGGCAAGCTTATTTACATATGAATTTAGGACACGCCCGATATCAGTAATGACTGCTGACGTCATTGTTTTTGCCCGGTGTGCCGAAATGAAGGCTCCAAAAATCGGTAGTTTTCCGCGATTTATTTTATTTTCCTCGGAAGTTTTCTTTGAACAACTGTCATTCCCGATCGACATTATCACTAGGTAACAAAATATGCCCGCGTTTAGGTTAATGCACGTTTAATTATCAAATGCCGTGGCGTCGAAGTAACAAAACAGGTTTTTTGCGTTTTTCTCGAATTCAATGTGTGAATGAGGTGGCCTTCTTTGGCACCTCGTCAATTCGCGCTCACAAACACCAGCTGCTTGAAATTCACACAGTCTATTGGAAACATAATGAACTAAAACTATTGTCTGGGATTTCCTTTATATGCTTTTGTTTTTTTGTTATGGGCTCTTGAAGGTGTTAGACTAAGGTGCTTTTCAAGGAATTGTAATTGTCACGCCATATAATTTGAATGGAGACGCCGAGAAAAAATCGCAGACACGGATTTGAAGGGTATTGTCAAGGCTTGTCAATGAGGAAATTTCAACCGGAAATCTTGCAGCGTGCTCGCTAAAGGGAGGGAAAACCGTTTTTTGGAAGGTTCAGCAAAACGCTTGTCACGTGACTCTTATGCAAATAATGAACGTGTATTGTGCTTGGTCGGATAGCTCTATATCAGGGCTTTCAGAAAATATATACTTTATTGGGGTTTGGGACTTCTTCAATTGAGAAAAAAAATAAAATCTGAAAGTGTCTAAAAGGTATTTATCATCCTTAAACCCTTGCCTAGTCGTTGTCTTATCAGAGAAACGTAAACCATCACACCGGGAGCTTCAGATTATCACCTTTGCCAGAATATACGGAAGTTTGCAGGGTTCACAAAATTCGAGCTCAGGTCATAACTGGCCGACAAACCTTTCTCGAGTACTATGTCTTCAGTCTGATCGCACGATGCTCATTATAATATGTTAATGAGGGAAAGTAATTCAAACTAAGTGTTGGTTACAGAGGGTCCCGCTGACGGTTGTCGAACGGGGCCGCTTTTTCACACAAAATTACAGAGCTGTTTTCCAGCGATTTCGTCTATTTTAACGCAAACCTGTGGATTCATCTGAAGGTAGGATATTGAATTATCACTGAATGGTTTTATGGCAACTTCTGTCCTCTCGATTATTTTTGCGCGGACTGTTACACATAGATTTTACCACGAAATGTCAAATTTTTATCAAAATGTAGATGTCAACCCTCCTTTCTGTGAGTTTTCATTTGCTTCCAAGCTTCCATAGTTACATTATGGCCAGTTCGATTTTGTTTACTTTTCAATTCGTGAGCGCCATTTTCCACTGCAAAATGGCGGGAGAAGATAGCTTGATCGCGAGCGTGATCTGATTACATATAGCTTTCTTTCCACTCTCGTTCGAAGATACTTTGTAGTTTGGCAGTAATTTCTGTGATTGTGAGAATGTACACCAAGTAGTTTCGGACTGATTAATTCATGCATGGAGGTAGCAGAGAAGGAGTCACAACTAGGCGGAGATCAAAGGGACCATGTGTTTTGCCGCTGTTTGCCTTACTAACTACTCCATTAGCACCAACGGGACTTGCGAATGCGTTTTCTCGGATTTAGGAAACAAGATTAAATTCGTTCGGGGTCGTTCGGGTGTTTCGGCCGTCCCTCGGTAGTTGACAGATCTTCAACATGGCGTCACGTATCCAAGCGTCGCGTCGGGAAGTTCGAGTCGTTCCACTGATTTTGATGTACACGATGTTAAAGAGGTCGAGGAACAGATAATTGAGGAAGGGAGCTTTTGTATCTGCAAAGGCGCGGAGACTGAGTTGATGATAGCTTGCGATCACAAAAAAATGCCATACATCGTAGTGCAGCATTGTTAACACGCCAACTTTTTCCAAATCGCGATTCTTGATTCTTGCCGTGTTTTATCATGTTGAACTGGCATAATGTTAAAGAAGAAAGCATAGCTTTTAACTGCTACGTCCATGACTTTAATGAATGGTCGCGATATAAAAACAACACGTACTATGCATTGAAACAAAGCGTCGCCTATGGCGTCGCGTCATAAACACCCGGGAAACGCTACAAGTTTAACCCACGCTCACGGCAGTGCTGCAGTCCGCTGCACCATACTCAGTACATGATTGAAAAGTTCATGATCAGAACTTCCATTCTAACAAGGAAAGGTTCCTGCGATCGAATGTAAAGTATAAAAAAAACGACGTTAAAATTACCAAGATTTTGAGAATGAAAAACTTAAATTCCTTGTAACTCAACTTTTCGTGGAAGGAACGTGTCAGTTCTTACACTTGACCCAAGCTACGCAAATACAGTCTTTGCGCATGCGTTTTGACATTCTGGAGAAACTGAGTCGCATTAGCAAACCCAGGTTCATTTCACTCGGTTCGGTTGCGAAGTCACCGTCGGCAACGCAGATGGCGGGAAAGGGGTGTTAAACAATGGACATAAATGGATTAAACCAATGGTGCACAATAGTAATAAATGTAATTATCTCAGTTGTGACTCCTTCTCTACTACCTCCATGATTCATGCTACTCGGAAAAGCGGACGACCGATGTGTTTCGCCTGTGATTACACCGGGATCCAGATATCAAGTGCTGATATCGGGCGTGAAATATTTCTGGCGGTTGGGAACGAATGAAAAATTGCTATCATAGAGTCTTCGGTACGAAAATTATGGTTTTTAGCACCATACTGTCGTATTACACTAAGCGATTGTGGTACATAGTTAGACTTGAGTGTACATTTGGTGTAGGACCGCGAAGTTAACCGTGCCCGGCCGCCAAACTTTACATGACTGCTTTTTGCCATACACATTTCTGCAAGAGCTTTTGCCAGCCTAATGAGTTAGTGGTTGTGTGTGTAAATATGTACTGACTGATAACAATGAATTTTAAATTTGACGCCTAAACCAAGCATGGCCAGTGATAGGACAGAAACGCCGTTCCACTTATCACGAATACCCCCACCAAGTGTAACAACTTGTTTATCGGGTCCTAAACGTTATTTTTGGCAGATCGTCCAACCTCAGATAGACGTAAGCTGAGCACAATCACCTAAGTTTTCTAGACAAAGCATAAAGAAAATTTCGATTGAGCTTTACACAGTGTCGCATGACGATGCTTTCTCAAACAAGCACGTCTTTGATGCTGAACGATTATGACTAGAAAGTCTATTCCACAAGGAAGCAGCGGCATTCATCTGTGCAGTCGTAGCTCTCGTTTTTCCCGGACGAATATGAATGGCAACGGGAAACTCCGAATCGTAGGAAAAAAGAGTTTTTCCGTCGCAACGTACGAGAGCTATGGCTGCTGCTACGGCTACATATGAGAGAGAACAATCATCATAATTTGAGTCTTGTTGATTGAGTTTTAAGAGCAACTTCGTCACTTGAATGGAGAGATCTGAATTCTAGTTTATGAAATAGAAAACTTTAGTGTTTACACAGTCCCTCGTAACAAGACTGGTTTGTAATAGTGTAATACTGTCAGTAAAATCGTCTCAGGTTTATTGGAGGAGAACGGAAAAAATTTAGACATGATTCTTGAAGTTGGCTTGCAATGTTAGCCGTGAGTTGCGTACAGCTTCCATGTATTCGCGACGTTCCACAGGTCAGCCGGCATGTACGGTGAACATTTTTTTCTGTTTGTCTGTGATTTAATATAATGAGTTAGTCAGAATATTAAAATTAGACTACAATATATCAAAATTGGACCACATATGTATCTCACATGGATATACATTAGACTTAGGCTTACATTAGAGAAAATATAAAAACAGTTAACCGTCAGCTAAGTACAAAGCTGGGATCAAGGTACGGGCCCGGGTACGGGCTGAGCGAATCCTTTTCCCCTAAAACGCTAGCGCTCACAAACAGACGAAGTTGGTCAGTTTTTGTTTTATTGTTATGTCCCATTGGCCTAAATGTTCTGTACCTGTGAATGCCGGACCCTCGTCCATAACAACCGAGAAAACATCAGTTTTGTAGTCATTCAAGTCATTTGAACTGGACCATTGATACATATACCGTCGTACCGACCGACATGATCGCAAGCGTAGCACTCATCGACCTCGTTCACGCTGAATATTCATAGACGTGGGCACTATCCGGTTCTCAGGGCCTGGACCGGATAGTGCCCACGTCAAAATTTCTATGGCCAAAAGCTGGAATGTACCGTAAATTTACCTGCATGGCATTTAATGACCGAGTTTCTTAACCTTTTTTTCCGATGAAAGAACGTGCACCTCCACTGCTAAGCTTGGTGACAACCCCAAACTCGTCGAATGTTAAAATATTTCTCACGATTGATACCTCAACCGATTCGGTCAGTGACTCCCTAGATCTGGACTGTAGATGGGGCGAGTGTTGTCCAGATTACATGGACCATACACAATTTGTAAACTAAACATTAGCTTGGTGTATTTGGCATCCAGTCTGAAGTACGAGACGACCAAAGAAAAATCAAATGTCTTTACTGACAATTTGACAACTTATAAAGGCTTATCATTGATTGCCTAGGTACTTCTGGATTTTACCAAACTTCAAGAATTTTTTTTTAAGTTTACCAGTAACGTGAACTAAGTATTTTCAATCTATTCTTTCGATTTCCAGCTGCAACTTGTATACAGTGGTGTTGCGATTGAAGTTACTGAGAAGATACAGTGGTGTTGCTGTTGAACTTAGTTTTATTTTAACTCTTTGAGTTTTTTACTCTGTATTTTGTATAAGCAGTTAACTCTGTATTTTGTAGTAGCAGTTTACTTTGTACTTTTTGGAGTAGTTTACTCTGTAGTTACTGTAGTTTACTCTGTATTTATTTTAACTCTTTGAGTTGACTATTTACTATGTATTTTGTAGTAGTGGTTTAGCTTAAACACGATTGAAACTAATTTGGGATAATTTGATGGAGAGTTGACTATTTACTATGTATTTTGTAGTAGTGGTTTAACTTAAACACGGTTGGAACTAATTTGTGATAATTTGATGGTATAGTAAGTCCTTTTAACCTGCAAATGTAAGCTCATCTCCTTTTCTTACGCTACACAATTGTTTTTATGAGTTATTTGTACTATTACAACATTAAGCCATATGGCATCTATCATTTTGAGAAATTTGAAAAATATGTTAACCGATTATCCTAAATTAGTTCCAATCATGTTCAGAGTAGGTATTCTTACGTAGTTGCCAGCCCTTTTACCAAACATTTAAAAATTGAAATAAAAATTGATCTTTATGCAGTATGTTTATGTTGTAGATATGTTGTGTATAAGTATATTCGAGTATGGCTACGTGTTTCAGCCAATGTGTACTTGCTTACATTTCACTGGTGGTGTTTCTCATCACACTACGGACATGTGATCCTGGCTTGCTTGTTTTTGGTACACAATGTGATATGAAGTCCGACCGGACAGGGTCTCTTGGTAGCAGACTTGGACATGACAACACAATTAGGTGCCACGCTAGTTTTGATGACGTGAAGTAAGCCATAGACTCTACTAACATACATCGACCCAATGACAACAAATCAAATGCTTGCCTGCATGATACACAATTTTTTATTGCATATTTTATCAGTGAATGGTTTTGAAGTTACAGTTTGCATTTTGCATTTTCGAAAAGTCTCCTGTCCCATGATGTAGGTCATAAGCTTACGGGGCATAAACAAATAATTTCGCCAGCCGAACTCGCTCCACACGCGGAGTCACGGTAAACTTGGGCGTCCACGGCACGCGAGCGATCGGTCGATGTAATGTCGAAATCAGCCAAATAATTACCGGTATATAAAAACCGCGCTCATACGTTACCTTGCGGTGTTACACATTATCTAATAACTGTTTTACTTCAAAAGCGTCTTTAATAAAGCTGTATTTCACAGTATACTTAACGTTTCACGAGTGACGCAACACTTCCGTGTTTACAAGTCGGAGGCCAACATGTCGAGGTCAATGTACCAGTATACTTCCGAGTCATTTCGTCGAAATACATAGATTATTTTTGAGCAGACTGTTACACAGGCATTTCGAATTAATTTCTTTTCGCGGTTGTAGGGATCTCTGTCAGGAAAACGTGGTTACTTCCGCGGTCGTTTTCAAACGATTTCGATACATTTATGGACGTCTCTGCCGGGGTCACCGATAGGCCTATACCGCCGCAAACGTTCAAAACTACTATTTTTACTGCTAGATTTTCATAAAATTTACGTCTGCAATGAAGAATTGGTGTCACTTTCGCAATTTATCCAACTGACATGATAATTGTTTGTAGCGCGGATTGTAAAAATCAAGTTAAAAATCACCTTGAAACTGGCCCAATGACGTCCGTTTGAAGTTAACGGTTACTGGCTTGAAGAACTTTCATATGCAAATGAGTACTGTGCGATCTGACTGTTTTCGCTGTATGAATGAATGCCGTGCGTTGCATTGTGAGTTGTAATCCCATTCGCAAACATTTACTGACTTCAAAACCATAGTTTTTTGTGGTGCGATTTACGGCGATGGCGGCCGTTGTGGTATGCAATAGAAAAATAGGAAGCCGGGAAACAGGATGACCGCTATAGGCACATATCGCCGAGTTCAGAGACGGATTTCCCTAAAAAAGCCACAATTTGTTCAATAAACAGCAACGACGTATGGCTTTCCATACATCTTTGAATTCATATCTGCTATCGTTTTTGCGTCTGAGTCGATCTTCTGTGTGAGTTTCCGTAGCAAGTTCCGAAGAAACCCAGCTTTCAACACGAATGACTACTTTCTCACAACAGCAGCGGATGATTTGAATGTAGAGGCACTGTGATGGAGCCAAACTTTGAAATAGACGTATGAATAGCTTAAGAAGGAACACAAAATGAAAGTCTTGACTAAGTTCACGTGAGAATTTCCTTGGGCACTGTAATGAGTTCTAGTCTCGCCCTGAGCATCTAATGTTCGGTACAAGCGCCCACACTAGACGCAAACAAAAGGAGGAATTAAGTCTAGCAAATAAATTATAGTCCCTGTGATTCGTAGGTTAGAACCTTTGACTGTTTGTAGCTTTATCGCCTTTTTTGGTACACAGTAATGTAGTTAATAGCCAGTCACCGGTCGAAAACGCCGGGCTGCAATCAGCTTGCGACCGGCTATAAAAATGCATGGAAGAATAGCAAAAGACATGCAAAAAAACCTTTTGCATCTGATAAAATCTTCACCCTTTCAAATTTTCAGCGTAAGCTTAAGCATTTCGAAACAAATTACAGAAAACAGTGAGGACATTCTGAATAAAACTGATCTGAAATGTTTCGATCAGAAAACCACGGAATATATCAAAAACCGTTCGTAACAAGCAAATGACATGTGACACTGAGACATAGTGCATGTTGTTGAAAAATTGTACTTAGTTCCGTTCGAATTCTAGTAGGTGAGCATGTATATCGTACAGTATATGCTGCTTTTCACGATGTTTAAGCCGAAAAACCTAAAAAAATACACTAAATGACCAGCCAAGTATTTTGAAATACATTTTTAAAGAAAGTTAATGTCGCTGATGAGTCCCCAAGAGCATCTGTGCAGTTGTCGATGAATGCGGATGACCAAACAAAGTTGTAGCTAGCTGGGATCTAGGTCACTTGGGCCGCAATTTTAATTTGAGTAATCTTGATTGACAGAATACCTTAACATTAAGAACAGAGGTCAAATTGGCATTCTGGTACAGTGCTTAGTGAAAACTTTGGATTTTTGCGCTATATAAGCTTGCTAGCTAAATAGATAGACGGGCATATCAAGAATCTTGCCTGCTCTCGGGCAGGTACAGGAATATTTTAATCCGTAACCCCTACACAAATTAACAATGAAACAGTTATAAAGTCCGAACGTTTGAGGTCATAAATCATTGAATGCTTTTCAAGTTGACAGGCTTGTAAAACACCCTGTGTACATACAGCTATCGAGTCAGTTGTTAACGGTTTGAATTTTTTCATGTTTGTGATTTTAGCATATGCAGCGTACATATTGCTTAGACATGTAACTAAGCAAGCTCTTTGAAAATCACTTACCTTAGGTCTACCGATCGCTGGTCTGCCCTTTGGGTTGCGCTGGTCACCTTACCGTTGTTCAACACAGCGATTTCAAATCTCTGCACGGTAATCCTGGTAATAGTATAGAATCGTAAACCACCTGTAAGTTTTCACTCTACTGCTAAAGTTTACATTGCTGTTGACATGACGTTGGCAACTGTACAGAAAAAAGAATGCGAGTAATAAGGAGACGCACTATTTACCATGCAGGGACTACACAGAACAAAAAATCTGTGAAATTTCAGATTTTGGCGCTCAGATTTAGCGCTTAGATTTGGCTTGATTTGATTGGCTAGTGACGTTCAACGTCTGACCAATCGTTTCAAAATATTCACGTGATTCATGACATCATCTGGCGTGATAAGGTGGTGAATATTTCGCCTCAAAGAATTGTAGGGCAAAGTTCATACATCGATCGTCTACCACCATGTGTACGTGATCAAACTAGACAACTGCTTGTCCTCGCAAAGCTATTAAGCTTATCTCCTAACCACGTCACCAGTTTTGACCTATGATCCTTATACTTTACACTTGTGGGGTTTATGGAAGCGAATAACGCACCACACCGTGGACCAACCCTATCAGCGCCGGCAACGGAAATGCATTATACTGGTTAGGTGTACTCGGCAAATCGTGGCTGCGTATAAAGCGAAGGCGCTTGTAAGTGATGCATGCATTTGACCCATAAAGCGGCTGAATGTTGTGAGAAGCAAGCGGAAATATCACCTCTGCCAGTTAAGCCGTATGATTATGTTCAGTGTTGTCATACATTCAAAATGTGACACATTCGAAGTGACAACAACGAGCAGCAAGAGGCTGTGAATTTCTTCTGTATGGCAGGGAAGAAGAGGAAGGGGTAGTTCACACGATACACAACAAAACAAGACAACGGTAACCAGTTAAATTTAGTAATGATATAATTGTTTTCTATCCATTGGATAGATTTTAATGATAAGAGTCTCTCCTGAACACGGAATTTCTTGATTGAGGTATAACATTATTGATATTAAAAATCAGTCTCTTTATAATATTTGCTGACAGAAAATTGCTGACAAAGGAAGGCAATTGTCTATGATGTTCCGAACGATGTTTGCAACACTAAGCGACAGCTGCCTTAGTACAAGTAGGGGCTCCAACTGCCCTTTGTCTGTCTGCCCCGATGTCCGTGGTGTACAACCTCCCGCCGTATATAACCAGCGACGTGACTCCAAGTGGTACTCTGTGCCAGGATAAAGGGATGAAGCACTGTCCTGAATGTATAATGTGTTAGGCGAGTTCAAATAATTTTCACATGAACTGACAATATGCTAAAGCCTTCATTGTTTCAGCCGATGACAATTTTATCGACCAGCCCTCCCTTCAAATGTCAAACGTATGAACATTCGTAATAATCGCATATTATGTGTACTTGAACGAACCTTTGTATCAAAACTCTTTTTATATATTAAAACAATGGCAGTGGAAACCAAGGGCATGTCAAATTTACATGCCAGGAAGAAAATATTTTGATGTGAAATGAAGGCATTAAGACAAAATAAGTGCAACATTTAAACTGCAAATTCCTCTGGATTGAAAATTCAGAACACTGTCTAGTATTTATTCCAATTAGGTTTGCAGGCAAACTTATGTGTCTTTGAGCATGAAATACTGATTAATACCTCAACCAGAAAACTTATGGTTGTGAAAGGCACTGACCAGAGGCGAAATTAATGGTTTGTATTCCACGCGACAAGATCATTGTGCAAAAATTGGTCATCATTGGTCTGTTGACAAACTAAACCTATTTTATGATCTGGCAGGAATTTATTCCATTTTGAAATAGAGATTATTATCCACTGCAGCTGTTGATTTTTTGACCGTTTTTCATGACATGCGGGATTGCCTTCTGGTTTGAAAATATAACAAGTGGAGCCACACTCGCAAAGGCGAATAAAACTCATTTGGCGATTTTTTATTTGATAGTCATTATATAGCCATGCATGCGAATTCAAATTTTCGACCCGAAAAACGGTTTGGTTGGATCGATCACTCAATTGCGACCGCCTTTCTGCACTGTTACTTCCGGGTTCTGGAAGCGACCCGAGTACTCCGTTCAGAATGGTATTAGAAAGCAAGGGTGAGCAAATGCACTACCCAGAGCTCACTGGCTAGCACATCATTCACCGCCGGGCAAGTAATTTTTGGTGCCTACAAGCCCGACGGGTAGCTTAGTTTAGGAGAGTAGCAAAGTCATTCGGCATCAAACGCCATGGAGTACTATGAAAACTGTATTGCCTCACGATAGCACAAAGCAAACACAGAAACGGTTTCCGAGCCCAACAAAACTGACAAAAAGTCTTCACCAAGGTTTGAATTTAAAGAGCGTATGCAGTTCCCGAAAGAAACAAACGTAGCTCTGAGAAAATATAGTTTGAATTAATCTCGAGAAAAAAAGCCAAACAATCAATACGATTTAGCGTCAAGCGTTTACCGTCAAAATTCAACTGATTGATGTGGTCTAGTACATGTATCATGCAGCGTAGTGAGATCAGCATACAAAATTACAGACCTTTCAAAGATCAAATTGAAAACAATGGCAGCAATATTAGTTGTAGTCACACTTAAATTTTTCGAATAAAAAAATCTTCATGTGGATCGTGCTGTGAGAGATGAATTCTCTTGTACCAAAAGAGACGCTGAGATAGTAGACTGGCATGGCTAGCCAGCTATGACGGATATAAGCACTGGGTGAAAACCCTATAATTATAGGCCAATAGAAGCAGGTATTATAGCGTGTATTTAGGGTGAATACATGGAACAGAGTAATACAGGAAACAGAAATACAGGCCCTGTATTGTTACCTGTATTTACCTGTATATGCACTATACAAATACATTTTAAATACAGGTAAATAAACGTTAATACAGATTATGAATACAATCTGTATCAATCATGTATTTGCCATGAATTTGTATGTTTTAAATTCATCTATATTCATTCCTGTATTTGGAATGTATTTCCATGGCTTGAATTTACCATGTATTATGCCTAGAGTTGCTATGAATTTCTTAACCTCAAAGGAACCTGAGTGAACCGTTTGGCTAAATGGCTTGACGCATTGCAGAATAATTGAACATTCAAAGGCGTGCGTAGACTTTCTTGCCAAAAGCCTTGAGACAGAAACGAACATATATAACATAAAGGTGATATCTGATTATCAAACTGCTGAAAAGGAAACACAAGCCGTCATTTTAGGAATGGAGCTAGTTTCAAATAAATGGAGCTAATTTCAGATAAGTGCCAGGTTGTGATATGAAAATAGCTGGAAGAAGAAGAACTGCTTCCGTGAAAGGAGAGTTGCCGAAAGAAATTAGATAAAGTTTTATACAATTGTAGTGAGTGCTTTGATCTATGAAATTTTCGACAACAATTTTTCAAAAGTTTGTTTGAGATAGCATTTTAATTAGTTTGATTTTTAATGAAACCTCAAATTCAAAAGGTTCACAATAGATCGGAAGTTGACGGTTGTTGTTTTCTACCATGGTAACCATCGATTATTGTGTTCTTACAGGGGAATAATGACTGTGATTTTTTGTTAGATCATACTAATCATTCCTTAGTTACAGTTGTCAGTAAACTATCAAAATTTTCGTATTAGTGATCTTTGCCTGATTTGCCTGATATGTAAAAAATAGATGTTTGGGATCGAGATGACTGTGACTTGGTCACCTTGTCCAAAACCTGTACCAAGCCACAGTCCCTCCACCCACGGACGGTGACAAAGCCATGCTTCTGTGATCATCATTGGCTGTCATAGTTTCATAGTCTATACCTCATAGATTTTACATTTTTACAGAGCCGTTGTCAGTATTATGAATGAGAAATATAACGCCATAAGGACCACACAATACATTAAATTACCCACAAGTCTGTATGATGTGTACACTCGAAGGTTCATGTAATTATAACTTTTCCAGTTCTGCATATTGAGAGTAACATTTGTCATTACAATGACCATTTGATAATATATAATAAAAGTACGGTCCGATTTTTAGTAGAAATTTCAACAACACCATTAAACGGCCACAAAATTGATAGTTTACACGGACAACAAATAACATACTTTGGGAAGTTTGTAATGACCAGCTGAGGTGGTCACTTTCAGTGCAAAAGTTAACATGCAAATTTCTTTTGTAGATCTATTTGAAAAAAATCAATATCCTTTTGTTGACAAACAGGTGCCAAAAAGCTCCTCACTTTCCATAAAATTATTGTGTATCACTGGCTCTAAAATTGTTTGACAATTTCACAAAAATTGATATTTCCTCTCTCAATCAAGTATTATTTTTCAATCATTCAAACTGTTCTCAAAAGTACGGTTTCCAAATTGTATTACTTGTCTACAAGTTTCTCTGCTCATGGGAGACTTCCAGACATCAGTGTGGAACCTCCGAGGATACACATCATAGTGAATCATGTGATATTCAATGCAGAGTGGACCATGCCACAAACTATTTGCTCTGTCAAATTATTTCACCATGTTTGCACATGTACTGAAAGATTTTTTTCATTAAAAAAACGAAGAGAATATATCTGTGTGGCAGGACAGATATTCACTGGCAGTCGAGCGAAATTGTTCAACCGGGCACGATACACCATGGATACACTGAGTGTATGTCACGGTGCCGTGTGTACGGAGGTAAAAAGCGATCACGCTGACCAGGAATGTTTTAAGGCTTTATTGGAAAGAAAATACACATTTCCCAATATTATATAAATAATGGGCGACGCGCTGATCATTAACGTTCATTTGTGGGCAAGGGCGAGAGGAAAGCCAAAAATTAACGGGCGAGGCTTGCCAAGCCCGTTAATTTGGCTTTCCTCGATCCCGCGCCCACAAATAAACGTTAATGGTCAGAGCGGAGTCTGTTATTTCCATTATATTATCAGCGAACCCAAGAAAACTGTCACAATTTCCAAAAAAATTCAGGAGCGAGCGACAACGTGGCCCCAGAAACTGAGCATTACGCGACGCACTGTCACGCGCGCTGTAAAAAATTGGCAAATCCGGAGATGTTTTCAGAAAAAAAGTATCTCAACTTGACCAACAAGTGCTCCAATGCATTTTGTGATTGATTATGATTACGTTTGTGATGTAAAGTTACGATACTTTGAGTTGTTAATCTTATTATTCATATTCACGGGCATGTAAACAAACCATTACTGTGTATTTGTGGTCAGTCACGTGGTTCAGCTCGACCAATCGAAATGCGACGGGCAGCGCATGGTAATATAATGATTTGTATTGTCTATTGCTGTAACGTCTGTGTTGTAATATGTCAACCTCAGACCATATTTTGATATGCCTCCAGACATGCAGTCTGCACTGAGTGTAGAGTCCCTCCATCACGGATCTCTGCTCTGTGGGAAAACCACCTTGCCATCTAATTTACCATTCTTCCTATTATAATCAATTTATTGTTTTTATTCAACAGCTACCTGTTAGATAAGCGCCCGCTAATTGACTAATCTGTTGACACAAGCCCGCAGCCTCCGTACAGGCCCTGGCACTAACCACTTTTTTCAGTGGGCTGAGGCCGAACAAAGAAAATTGTGCTTTTCCGATAACCCGACCTACGTTATTTTTACCTGCCGACCCTAAAATTTTTAGAGCTACGTAAACACGGAAGTAAAAAAAAGAAAGAAAAAGTCCATAAAATCACGCATTCGTTACTTGGCATTTGATTTTTGCTTGAACAAAGATGTTTTTATGTTTTGTTTTCCTTTTATATGTATGATACATTTTTCTGGAAATGTTGTGGCCAGTGTTTGACCGCCCTGAACCCCTGAAAAATGCATATTTAAAAATAAAAATGTTTTGGAAAAAAATTCCTGCCGACCTATCAACCCTATTTTTGAAAACCATGTTATCGGAACAGCACAATTCATTGTTTTGCCTAACCAACCAGGTCAACACCAACCCACTGCATAGACAACAGTGGCCAACCCAACTTTTATTAACGCCCCTGGCAAAAATGTCACAGTTTGGTGCTATTACCCTCACAACCGTCCAGTCTTAAGGCTAAGGTGACCCAAATCAACGCAATATACAAATTGTGGTTTCGATGTTGTTAGCACACGGCGGTTAGTCCACAGGGAGTGTCGAGTCGTGATAAAGGCAGGTTTCGAAGCCACATGCACAGCCATTTCATGCCAGTTTTGTTTGTCGGACCGTACGCTTGTTCAGCTTCCTGTCTCAAGACTGAAAATTAGGCATGTGCTGGACGCACTTCAGTTGTTCACTTAATTGCCAAATTGCAGGTAAAAACCCAGCGTTGTCAATGTGTACGGTAAAAACCCATGTAATTCGAGCACAAAATGATTATGATTTTAAATCGTCGGATCATAGTAAACACCGCCGAAATAAATGGTCGAATTAATAGACGAGACGATTGTGAAATTTTACACGAAACATGTGTTTATATGGAGATTGCTTCAAAGGATAGGTAAATTTTTTGGTGCCCCGACAGCGACAAATGGTCGTCATTCAGTAGTTCTATGCCCTACGTCACAAACGAAACAAACTGGAAAAGGGCATGTCAAAATCAAAGTGGCCGCTGTTTCAAGACACGTCGCGACCGGCCGATCGATGGACGTCGCGTAAGTTGTGTCGGCCTTTGAAAATAAATAGTAAATAGAAAATAAATAGTAACTTGTGGCAGGCAGGTATTATGATCGAGACGTGTAGTGCATTATCTACGTCGATCAAATAATTAGGGGCCCAGCGTACGCGTAGCAGCTAGGCCCCTATTGGTTTTGTTGTGTTTTTTCTTTCTTCTTCTTTCTTCTTCGTCAATTCTTTGCCAGCCTAGATCTAGAAAACCGCTGCATGTACGCTTCTCAAACTTGGCACATTGATCAGGGCTAAGGAGAAGGTGTGTGCACTTAATCCTTGCATTTTTAATTAGTCACGTGACCTGGCGGCAATATCGGATTTAATGAAAATCTGTAAATCACTACTACTCCAAAACCACAGGGCCAATCATCGCCAAATTTGGTGTGTGGCATGCTTGCACTTTGCCCTTTAAAATTAGACAATAAAATTCTTAGCAGTCACGTGATCTGACCGCCATATTGGATTTTGCGAAAATCGTGATTTAAACTTTAATTTTTTTTTGTCCAGAACCAACACACCGATTCGACTGAAATTTTTTTTTGTAACATCTTTAGTGTGATGTCTTTCAAGTTTGCGAAAGGCGTTTTTATCGGTCACGTGGTTTGGCCGCCATATTGGATGTTGCAAAATCGTGATTTAATCTTGAAAAATCTTCTTCTCCAGAACCAACACACCGACTGAAATTTGACATGTAACATCTGAAGTGTGATCTCTTTCAAGTTTGCGAAAGGCGTTTTGATCGGTCCCATGGTTTGGCCGCCATATTGGATTTTGTAAAATCGTGATTTAATCTTGAAAATCTTCTTCTCTGGAACCAACACACCGATTCGACTGAAACTTTGCATATACCATCTTCAGTGTCATAAGGGGAAGGCTGCATTAACTTGCACGGTATCTGAAACCCGAGTTCTTGCTGACCAACTCGGGTGACAAACAGAAGACTTTTAATCCCAAAGGTGTGAATGTTCCATTGTTATGTTAATTTAATCCAGCTGGTGCCATTGTAATGCCATTGTAGCAAAGGCAGGTCTGTGAAATTGATCCTCTAGGGAAGTCGGTATTCCTAAGTTAATGGAGCTTTCCCGTAATGGATCTCTTTTAAGTTTGCGAAAGGCGTTTTGATCGGTCACATGGCTTGGCCGCCGTATTGGATTTTGTGAAAATCGTCTTCTCCAGAAGCAACACACCGATTCGACTGAAATTTGACATGTAACATCTTAAGTGTGATCTCTTTCAAGTTTGCGAAAGGCGTTTTGATCGGTCACATGGTTTGGCCGCCATATTGGATTTTGTGAAAATCGTGATTTAATCTTTAAAAATCTTCTTCTCCAGAACCAACACACACATTCGACTATAATTTCATTCATCTTTGACCCAATTCAGCATATTTTAGACCTTGCAACATGCAAACACCAGGACTTGTCTGCATATCTACAGCTGATCAACTGGGCCCCGCGACCATTTCCCTGCAAGTATTCTAAGTTTGCAAACTTGCAAAACCAACATCAGAAGATTTTAACTCTTTTGCTGTTTTCTACATGTTCTAATGTCAGTCAAATTTCAGGAAAGTGTCCGTACATTTTCGTAATCGTACGGCGTAATCGTGCAACCTGACGGCGATTTCCGAAAGAACATGATCGGTTCGTGGAAGTGTAAAATCTCTCTCTCTCTCTCTCTCTCTCTCTCTCTCTCTCTCTCTCTCTCTCTCTCTCTCTCAGTCTAGCCGTTTCGATGTTTTGGATTGTCGACATTTTTTTCGGGTTCGCGGTCACAACTCAATGTTGATGTCCATTACTGAACGGGTATTCCTGCCGTGTTCAGTATCAGACACTCAGAACAGGAACAACGCTGGTAATATTGAGTCTTTAGTTTTGAAAGCCAGTAGAATTCGATTTTTTTACATTACAACAGCAGGCGTCGCATAGCATAGTTGCAGAACTTTTAACAACCTTGAGGCTAGTTTGGTCCTCAAAACCATAGACCCTCGAGACATTTCTCGAGGGTCTATGTCAAAACTTACAACAATACGCTCGAAAGTTATTGTGGTTTTCTCAGAAAACATGCGATGTATTACTTACTGCCCCCTTTGAGCTTAGACTTTTATCATCTTGCTCCCACACATCAACAGGATCGTTCAGTCACGTGAATCTGTAAATTAATCAATTATAATACTCAACTACCGAATGCATCAAACACAAGGGTCGCAGTCACGGGTCGAATTCGAAGGACGTTCAGGAAGAGACACAAGTGACGTGTCTGTGGTGGAATTTATATTATATTTCGGATGTATCCGTTCATCCGACAGTGTACCGTACAGTCGTACATCGAATCAAAAATATAACCTTAGGGGTTCTACGTTTTTACCGTAAAAGTGCTCATTCAAAAACTCAAAGACATCGCGACTGAGTACAACAGCGGCGCAATAAATTTTATTTTCTAGTTTCTCAATTGAATCCCACGTCAAGAGGTCAATAAGTACTAGCTTACTCCTACATGTAAAGGCGAGGCTGTGCCCCAATGATGGATTGCATAAATCATGAATGTATAGTTCATTTTTCCCGACCCAAAAAAAGTTTTGTTCTATTAAACTGAACTGATTTATCACATTTGCCTAGACACACATGCTTGTTGTGAAATATATTTCTCTCTCACGCACAGATACTTCTCCTTGTCTGTGCACACGCATAGTAGATAGACCTGGTTAATTTCTTCGCCGCTTTGCAAAACATCTCGCCAAGTATCAAATTTGAAGCACGGGCTACGGTGCACTGTGTAATATTTTTGTCTTACGAGATTGACAAAAATTGCATTTTGTCGTAATTGAACATAACTAATAATAATTTCTAAGCAAATTCTTCCTGTGAATATTTGAGCACTTCTTTTTGAAAAAGATAAATTTATTTCAACATAGTCTCAAATAAAATAATTCTACATAACTGTGAATGAATTAGAATTACAGTGCGCCTTGTCTGAAAACCCCCAGATAATTAGCTGTTCAATTACAAAGATCATCATATGAATGCATTTAGAATGCATTCTTCTACTTCAAGTCTTACAAGGCTTGAAAACTTTGTGATAGAATCCTCAGTTTTGTTCATCATCTTATAGGTGAAATACAATGTATTCATCCATGAGGAGAGATAACATTTTAATTTCAGAACATAGGATGAAAGGAAACTTTAATCCCATCAATAGTAACCGAATTTCGAATATTCCAAACAGTATATTTTACAAAGGAAGTAATACAGTAAATAATATCAGATGTTGCAATACTAGCATTTTCGATTCCTGCAATTGCTAGTCTTTTAATACAATGTAATATAGATGTTATTATCAAAGTTGTGTTTTCTGACAAAGAAAGAAAGAAATACATTTCTGCCAGATTTCTTTAACATATTTACACTCAAATAAGATGTGTTCCAGTGTTTCTTCTTTGCCACAAATATGGCATTTCCCATCACTTAAATAGAAAGTTTTGGTCAATATTAATTTGAGCACTTAGGGGGTCGTACACAGTAAAGCACCACCTTGATTATAATGTACATGTTTTAAAGTTGTACTTGGTCTCCGGAGTGGGTCGTCATGCAGTCACGAGCCGTCCACTTCGACAAGCAACACGTTTTATTCTCATTTCAACCCAGTTTAGCCAGGCCGAAACAACACAACCCATTTCGAAACTTGGACGGAAGAGAGCAATCTTTTCAACAACAGCGACATGTCGACAAGTACCTAAATCTCCGTTTTCATAGTTACACATCATCAGCTGGACAGCTGTTTAATCCAGGTATGTTTCGTTATCCTCTCAAGTCCCAGTGTTTTGGTACTATTTTGTGTATAGCTCTGTATAGAAATGTCTTTATCAGGTACAAGTATAATCTAACATTTTTATATGTTTTCATTAATCAATGTTCCTGACTATTGCAAATCATGGAGCTACCTTTGGGTCCATGTGCAAATGAACACCAAATTCCTAGCTTCCTGTTCCAAGCCCTTTATGCTAATATGACCTTTTCTGTCATACCGTACATCAGACCCAGGGAAGAGTGTAAATCCCTTGCAGTCAAATATACAGGCATAGACTCTAAAAAGACCGTTTGTTACACCCCGACTTGAAAAGGCCAGGGGATTGTGAAACTGAAGTCTTAGAAGACTATATGCGTTTCTGTCTTTTTTTTCTCTCAAATTGCAGTCATTGTACAAATATTTTGCGATGACTTTTGATTAATCTGACCAGACTCTTAATTCTTATATCTCAAATTATGTAGAATGTATTATTGTTCCATGATGGGAAGAGCCCCATTCAATTTAGTTGGTCTTTTTGGTAACATTCTGAGAGGCATATGCATCTCCATTCACTCAGTTGCCATTCAGCGATGGCCACTACTATAATTAATTATATTGTTCTGCAAATTAGCCACTTTGCTGTCAGAAATTCCTGGGGAGAACGCTTTTCTCACCTGACCAAATATTTCCAAACCTCTAAGATGGAGGTAGCATCTCTGCTACCTCCATGCTTCTAATAATTTGGGTTTTCTTTTTTGTGACAACAAAGTCAATCTTATGCTTTAGCACTGAAAGTTTCACACAATTCCTCCAGCCAATGTTAATGCAGTATTGTTTTATAGCAAATAATAACATCTCTTTCAGCAATGTTAAAAAGCTGAAAATGAAGAATCAAAAGACAATTTTCATAGATAATTGCAAAGACAAATTTAAATAACACTGTTATTCAGTAACGCGATGACTCTTATCTCTTATTTATTCATTTACTGCCTCTGTGATTAGTTAGCCTTTTTACTAATCTGTTCTCAATTTATTTTGTCTCGCAGGCCATGAAGACGATTCGTCGTGTGCTTCTGAATGATGACAACATGACTCTTTTGACGAATTTACTACTGGACTTATTTAAAATGAAGAAGAGGAGGGTGGATTTGTCATCGTGTGGTCTCCAGCTTGAAGAGCAAACCCGTTGAATAAACTTTTATGTACATTGGATGCCTGTCTAACAGAAAAAGTGTATTTTAAAATTCTAACAGGAAGGCAGTCATTCTACTCATTGGACCTGAAAACTGAGGAAATACGTAGCAGATCTCTTCTCATCAACGCATTATGATTGCCCAGTTTTCACCACTACAGTTGACTAAAAGTTTTCAAATAGCTGATTATCTCTTAGCCATCCACCTGTCCCTCCACAGTTGACTTCCCTTAAAACCACTTGTCAATTAAGTTGTTATGAAGTTTGGTATACAGGACATTTTTTTTCAGACCACTTGTCAATTTAATTTGAGATTTATTAGGCAGGTTCCTGAAGCAAAACAACCGTGTAAGATTTAATCAAATTATGGTGAATTTTGCATGTAATTGTATTTTGGTGAAAGTTTGCCTTTTAAATGGAAAAAATATCTTCTGAGAAACTGCCAACAACTGATTGTTTCAAATTTTGCATGCAGGTTGCCACGTGTGATCTGAGTAAATTGTCTTCTGATATTGAATTGTCTTCTTTTGTTTATCCTCACAGATAAATTGTATGCATGCCAATATCACGAACATGTGCTATACTATATTAGAAAAAATTCCAAAAGGTCAGTGTAGTAATTCAAAATCTGTGCAACATACAACTATTTTGAAGTATTGTTTACAGTCTTAGTGGCTCTTTTTATTCCATTGTGTATTATTTTAAAACTCTGATTAAATTGTAGTTTGGAAATAAATTTTTTAATTTTTCTTTTAAATATTTGCTGTGTAAAATATTTGTTGAGTGTGTGTGATAAGTGAACTCAACTTCTGAATATTGAGTGATTAGAAGAGACAATATCATGTCATCATGTTGGTAAAAGGTCTATAGAAATATAGACAACTTTTAACCCAGATGAGTTCGTCTTGCCCTAACATCATTTGAATATCAAATCATAACGGCGATCCCCATCGGATGCAATGTTTTTATTTGTAGCAGTAACTCAGTTACTGTCCTAAGCTGGTGAAATGAAATCATGTGCCTAGTAGATTGGTACACACCTCTCAGTGGGCTTTCATTGATTCAGTGGCCAAAATTATTCCGTGAAAATCCAGTATTGTTCACTGCCAGCATTCTAACTTTTGAGAAGCTCAAATATGAATAATTACAGATGCCATATATGGTAACGTTGGTATATAAATACAGAACTGTATTAACTGGAATTTATGTAAATCCTGAAAAATAAGCAGGAAGCGCTGCCAGCACATTGGCTAGAAATACACGTAAATACAGGCAAATTTAGTCTTTATTAGTCCCCACGGACACCGTCCGGGGGGACTTATAGGTTTGGTCATGTCCGTGCGTCCGTGCGTCCGTGCGTCCGTGCGTCCGTCCGTCCGTTCACGCAGATATCTCAGAGACGCCTGGAGCGATTTCGTTCAAACTTGGTACAAGGATAGTACCATACCTCATACAGATGCACGTCGATTTGTTTCACAATGCGATCAAATTTGGCCGTGGTAGAGGACTTTTTAGTTTTCACCTCCATAGACTCCCATGTATAAGGCAGACCATAGACTCCCATGTATAAGGCAGACCATAGACTCCCATGTATAAGGCAGTCCATAGACTCGCATTTATAAGGCAGTCCATAGACTCCCATGTATAAGGAAGTCCATAGACTCCCATGTATAAGGCAGTACATCGATAAGGAAGTCCATAGACTCCCATGTATAAGGCAGTCCATAGACTCCCATGTGTAAGGCAGTACATCGACTCCCATGTATAAGGCCAAGAAAAATAAAAATTTAGTTTCTCATCGTATTCATATTGCAAAAAGGATGCAGTGACACAGTTTTTAGTCCCCACAGATAAAGTCTAGGGGGCTCATAGTTTGGGTCATGTCAGTCCGTGAGTCCATCCATGTGAGTCCATCCATTCACGCAGATATCTCAGACACTTTGACAAAATGTCACGTGACCTTTGGGACCTTTGACCTCGAATATACATATTTGTCCATAACTCAGTAATCACTAATGCTACACCCTTCATATTTGGTATGATGGGACACCTTATGACACCACATATTGTACCTCATTAATTATATGTGCATATCTAATTTTGAGCGAGCCAATAGAGCTAGAGGTCTGATTTTTTGGTATATAGGGATAACTTAGCAATACAATTATTTGAAAAAATGTAATGTGACCTCAATGACCTTTGACCTCAAATATACATATTTGTCCAAAACCCAGTAACCACAAGTGCTACACCCTCCACATTTGGTATGATGGAACACCTTATGACGCCACATATTGTACTTCATTAATTATGCACATATCTAATTTTGAGCGAGCCAATAGAGCTAGAGGTCTGTTTTTTGTATATAGGGATAACTTAGCAATACATTTTTTTTGACAAAATGTCACGTGACCTTGGTGACCTTTGACCCCAATTTACATATTTGTCCATAACTCAGGAACCACAAGTGCTACACCCTTCATATTTTGTATGATGGGACACCTTATGACGCCACATATTGTACCTCATTAATTATGTGCATATCTAATTTTGAGCAAGCCAATAGAGGTAAATGTATGATTTTTAGTATATAGGGATAGACTTTAGAAGAGAATTTTTCTGACAAAATGTCATGTGACCTCGATAACCTTTTACCTAAAATACACGATAATGTCAATAAATAAGTAACCACAAGTGCTATGTCCTTTATATTTAGTAGGATGGGAGACCTTATGACAACACATGCTTTACCTCGTTAATTATGCCCATATATAATTGTGGGCAAGCCAATAGAGCTAGAGGTCTGAATTTTGGCATATATGGATAAATTAGCAATACAATGTTTTTTTTTCAAAATGTCACGTGACCTTGATGACCTTTGACCTGAATATGCATATATATGCATAACTCAGTAACCACAAGTTCTTTACGCTTCAATTTTGATAGGATAATAGACCTTAAGATGTCACATCTTGTACCTCATTTATTATGCACATATGTATTTCTTGGCTGGCCAATACAGCTAAAGGTTTGATCTTTTTTCCCGATTTAGAACCATAACTTAGACATGCCTCTTGTTTCAAATTGGGAACCATGACATAGACCTATGTGTCCATAGATCTGAACATATACACTTTAGTGATACTTCTTAATGACCTCATTTCCCTGCCCCATCAAGACTAATACTCCTATTACAAGTGGGGACTATGTCATTGTTAATGACTTGTTTACAGTAAATATAGGCAAATACAGTAGATGTATTTACCATGTATAAATAGTGCATATATAGGTAAATACTAGGCTGAATTTCCCTGTATTTACCGTAAATACATGGCTGTATTTACCTGTATCTGTTTGAATTTGCAGCAAATACAGCCAAAATACAGGGTCAATACACTCTGTATTATAGCTTTTTCGCGCAGTGGGGATTAGAAGTATTCTTCTATTAGGGAAGAGGGACCGAGGATTAAAAGTATCGCACATAAGTTTGGCTTTACTTGCAGTTCCGTCACTTGAGCTTCCGCTCTGCATTATCTTGTCCCCTTTCATTACTGTTTTTCATCAATAAAGTAATATTATCACACGTAATGAGTTTGTAAACCTTCCCAAAAATTGCTCACCCCTTTCAAGAAATAATTTCGTCATCGTGGCCCTCCATGCTTACAAACCTTATGCAAGTTACACCACGAGCATTCTGTTGTTCTTAGCCTATAATCGTTTAAACATCATTTCGTATTTTAGTTTCTGTTGCCGCTGGAGAGCTTACATCGTAATTTTAAAAAATAATAGCCTCCACAGAAATGAGGTATCATTAATACAAAAGGGAATAGTGTGCGAGCGTCTTATAACCTTTGACCCTGCATCCGCTCTCATAAACATGGTCTGTACCATGAGTACAAGTGCGAAAAACCGCGCCTTTCAGTTGTTATTTCGTTACGGATGCCTCGGACGCAGAGCTATGGAAATCCGGTCACGACATGCGACATGCGACTTCAAAACTGCGCCCTGCGTCCTGCGTTTTTGTCAAACTGCAACCTGCGACTTCCCCGTGCTCTGGCCTAGCTGCCACCTGCAAGTTTGACACTGCGACCTGCGAGATCACGACCTGATCCATGATTTTAGGTATTTGGCGTTTATTGAGAGTATGACAAGCAGTCACAAGTAATATCAGGGATAGGTGGTGTCATTTAGGAAAGAGATGAGCTTCGATGACACAGCTGTGTTGGCGTACGTGTTGTT
Source organism: Ptychodera flava (assembly GCF_041260155.1). Lineage (NCBI taxonomy): Eukaryota > Metazoa > Hemichordata > Enteropneusta > Ptychoderidae > Ptychodera > Ptychodera flava. Next base: position 212,525 of record NW_027248411.1, read on the forward strand.
CGGTTTTCAAAGTCCGGTTTTAAAGGGACAATGCTCAACCTATCACCGATTTTCATGAATAAAATTTGTTTTGATAGGCCTACTTCAACAAGCATGTTGTTATATATGTTGTTTCCTACAGTGGTAGCTATTTCACAGATCGAATTGACCTAGTTTAGGCCTAAAGAAGTATTATGTGGTTGTTGTACTTCGATTCGGTGACCTGCACCCCACCCCGCCTTAATGCAAGATTAACACAAAACGATCGAAACATAATATTCTAGTTTCCCTGCTAGAAAAACAAGAGATCAACATCATATAGACACAATATATAAAAATAAGAAAGAGATATAGATAGGCGACTGAGGAAGAGACCGAACTTGTTTCGAAACGTGGGGTCAAAGGATCACGGTTGTCTAAGACACACTCGACTACGCCCACGTCTCGCCATGGCTTATTTTAAAATTAACGACCTGTTTGTTAATTTTCACACTAACAGCCAAAACACAACTAAGACACTAAACAAACCAAAGCACATACAAGACTAGATGGCTGATGTGTGAAGCCACTTCCTTTATTACATCGCAGTTGTGAAGTCGCAGGTCGCAGTTTGACAAACACGCAGGACGCAGGTCGCTGTTGTGAAGTCGCAGGTTACACCTAGGTCTAAATGCCGAAGTCGCAGGTCGCATATGTTTCAAACTCGCAGGACGCAGGTCACAGTTTTGAAGTCGCTGGTCGCCTGTCGCATTTCGTGACCGGATTTCCATACAGAACAGCAACTGTATTCTTCAAAACTATCCGCCCGCCCTTTGTACCAGGTATACGGTGAAGACAATGGCCAACACTGGACCAAACAGCCTGCCTGTCGCTAACATGTCACAGGAAGAGCTTCAGCTGCATCTAAAGGACAACCGTTTCCCACAGACAGTCTTGAAAATTCTCAACGGTAAGTCACGATCTTCCGACCTCCATGACAGGCCCCAAGGTCTTATTTACAGTGTTCTCACTCTTGTTTCCTTAAGGTAGATTAATACCTTTTAGACACTTTCAGATTTTTATTTTTTTCTAAATTGAAGAAGTCCCAAACCCCAATAAAGTATATATTTTCTGAAAGCCCTGATAAAGAGCTATCCGACCAAGCACAGTACACGGTCATTATTTGCATAAGAGTCACGTGACAAGCGTTTTGCTGAATCTTCAAAAAAACGGTTTTCCCTCCGTTTAGCGAGCACGCTGTAAGATTTCCTGTCGAAATTTCTTCATTGACAAGCCTTGACAATATCCTTCAAATCCGTGTCTGCGATTTTTCCCGGCGTCTCCGTTCAAATTATATGGCGTGACAATTACAATTCCTTGAAAAGCACCTTCGTCTAACACCTTCAAGAGCCCATTACAAAAAAACAAAAGCCTATAAAGGAAATCCCAGACACGGATTTTGAGTTCACTATATTTCCAATGGACTGTGTGAATTTCAAGCAGCTGCTATGGCGTTGAATTCCTGCCAAAATTAAGCCATGCCATTTGTAATTACAACATGCCTTTTGCAATTACGAAATGCAATGATGAGGTACAAAATGCGAATATTTGGACAGGCAGACTTGACATTCGTTATTACGACATGCCATGATAAGGTACAAAGTGCGAATATTTGACATGCAAACTTGACATTCGTAAATACAAACATGCCATGATGAGGTACAAAATGCGAATATTTGGACATGCAGACTTGACATTCATAATTACGACATGCCATGATGAGGTGCAAAATGCGAATATTTGGACATGCAGACTTGACATTCGTAATTACGACATGCCATGATGAGGTACAAAATGCGAATATTTGGACATGCAGACTTGACATTCGTAATTACGAAATGCCATGATGAGGTACAAAATGCGAATATTTGGACATGCGGACTTGACATTTTTACATGAAGAATGTGTGAATTTGCTATGGGGACATTCAATTGGGAGTTACATTTGATCATGCGCAATTAAGACGCGCGATACAACATGCAGACATGCCATTATGCGATGCAGAATGCCGACATGAGGAGTAGAAGCTTTGAATTAGGCTACCTTTTCCAGCAAGCTAGGGGGTCACCTTATATCCACAATGCATCTGTCTTTCAACTATTTGCTAACATGGCGTCGAGTTGTGAATTCCGAGTCCTTATAGAGCTGGTACAAGTGAGGTCGATGAGCGACAACGCAATGCGTTGCAAGCACCTATTGCCATGGAGAAGTTGAATTTACAAAGATACGGAATCGGTATAAAAAAGGCCCGTTTCACGGATGAAAATGGCAACTATAATCACGTCCAAAAAATTTGGAAACAATTTCCAAAGCTGAAATCTGTTGGTGGTGTTTTGCTATCGGTCGGCGGACCCAATGCCGATTGGACCTAAGTCAAATGGACCCAACGCCGAGTCGCCAAGTGGCTGAAGAGCAGGTGTTGTGCCCCTATACTTACTTCTATACGATATTTCAGATTGTATTGCTTAGTTTTATTTCTATTTAAAACAGTCGCTGGTCTTTATAATTTTGCAACGACATTCCCTCAGTAATACAACGCCGCACCGCCACTCGGAGACGGCAACGCGGTCCACAGCGCTAGGTGAAGTACAGTAACTACCGCAGTCATCTGAGAATTGGACGTAAATTGCCATCAAGCTCAAACATAAAATTGGGTATACTACAGATGTTGATTATACAACATTACAGTAGAAGTGACAATTGTTTATTATTATCTTATTTACTTTCTAGTCTGCACGGATGTATATTCAGAATGGGTTCATCAGATTTTAAGACATATGGTACAGATTTGCTATGGTGACTTGATGCTGTTTTGTCAGTGGCACATGATGATCATTTTCCAAAAGGGTTTTTAAAGAATGCCAATGAAAGTTTTTCTCTTTAATAGTTGCTCTTCCAAAGAACATTATCACAATGTTTTGACTGATTAATTAGAAAGATTTTCTTTGTGTAGTGTTATGATTGTGAAAAACAACTGACATATATTTCCTCATCTTTTGCAGATTAACATGAAAGCAGATATTTTAATCGAAATTTTGGTAGGGAATGTTGGCAGAGATGAAGTAATAAGAAGGCTTAGACATCACCATCGTGATTCCTATCAAGTGTTTTATGATTTGTCAGCTGTAAGTGGCAAGTAAGCAAAAGATATACATACATATTTTTAGCTACTATAGACTTATAGTCTATAGAAGCTATTGGGATAGGTATCCGTCGGCATTCATTGTCAGTCTGTATGTATGTATGTATGTATGTATGTATGTGTATGTATGTATGTATGTATGTATGTATGTATGTATGTATGTATGTATGTATGTATGTATGTCCGTTTGTGAGAATGTCCGTCCACTCAAATATCTGGGGAACTGTAGTACTTACAGACTTGATATTTCCTATGTTGATGAACATATGATTATGACAAGGTATCTTTTTTAGTTTTTAGCTCATATTTGGTTTTGTATATAAATACCAAAAACAGCTTACATGATGTGTCGGTGGCGTCTGTCTGTATGTATGTATGTATGTATGTGGGTATGTATGTGCGGATGTATGTCCGTCACACACAAAGGCTCCATACCGCCAAAGCTACCATCTCAGTATTTGGTGTACAGGTAGATGCAGGGGTTGAGATGTGACGTTGTTCAAATGAACACGTCAGTGTAAAAATTGTGCAAATGAGGTAAGAAAAAGGGAAATTCTGCAAATGTGAAGGAGTGATGGCATGCCAGTCAAAGACAGGCTAACTCCACTGACCTTGAGTCATTTCCTGTCATTGTTTATGAACTGTTACATATTAACAGACCTGCTCAAACCATAGACAGTAGAGGGGGGGGGGAAGACTGTGTAATAAAGGGAAAGTGGCTTCACACATCAGCCATCTCGTCTTGTATGTGCTTTGGTGTGTTTAGTATCTGAGTTGTGTTTTGGCTGTTGGTGTGGAAATTAACAAGCGAGTCGTTAATTTTCAAATTAGCCATGGCGAGACGTGGGCGTAGTCAGATGTGTCCTTGACAGTGGTGACTCTTTTTTTATCCCCACGTTTCGAGACCAGAGCGGTCTCTTCCTCAGTCGCCTAAGATATGTGCATATCTTTTTTGTTTTATGTCATGTCGATATTGTTGATCTCCTGTGCTTCTAGCAGTGAAGCCAGAATGCTTATGTTTGGATCGTAATGTGTTCGTTCGTTCATTGACTTGTTTCTAATGCAATGGACTTTAGCCTTAATCAGTGTGTCGCTGATGTTCGTATTTCTTTTGTAAGCGATGATCGGTTGTTTAGGAAATAAATTCCTTAATGTTTCGTCCTTTCTATATGCTCCCAGTTTTCACACAGAGCTAGTTTGATAGCTTGTGTCTATTATTATGGGGTATATCTTGTTGTGAACACAAGTGTGTTTTTCGTTCTGTTTTTGTTCGCTGGTGTTCTAATTGCGTAATTCTGGTGGCGAACTTTGTTTGTGATGTAATTCTAGAGATTTCATCCTGTTTGTAGCCACGTTCAACTAATCTTGCACTGAATGACTTGACTTTAGCACTAAAATCATTCTCATTGTTGCAAGTTCTGATGTACCTTAGTGTTTCGCCTTTGATCAGGCCTTTAAAGGTAGATTTTGGATGGCATGATGTTCTATGTAGGAATTGAAACGTATCTGTGGTTTTCGTGTGCGTTCTTATGTCCAGTATTTTCTCACTGTTATGTCGTTGACCTTTGTATACCACAAGATCGAGGTATGTTATCTCATGTGTCGAGCTTTCAAACGAAAATTTGAAAGTAGGGTGCATTTTGTTGATGCCTGATGTGAATTCGTTCAGTTCGTGTTCTGTTCCTATAAAGATCATGAAAACATCGTCTCTGAATCTAAGCCAGAGTAATATTTTCGATTTGTATTCACGTATTATTTTCATTTCCGTTTGATGAAATGTGATATCAGCGACATTCGGTGAAGACGGAGAACCCATTGATACACCCAGGGTCTGTTTATAGAATTCGTTATCGAATTCGAATGTGTTGTTTTTGAGAATAAGTGTTAGCATGGCTAACATATATTCTGTTGGTGGCATTTTCATTGTTGTGCCCTGGTTGCTGTTTTGGGATCGTTCTGCGTCTAATGCTTCGCCTGTATGTTATCACGATGGTATCTATTACCTAAGATACACAAACCGTCGCCACCAAAGACGAAATTCGCAGGTCGCCCTATCATAAGCGGGTGCTCAAGCCCAACATTCCACATGTCAAAATTCGTCGATCATTTCCTTAAACAAGTCGTGGTAAAACAGTCAACATACATCAAAGACACCACTGAATTTATCCGGAAAATTGAAATATCAAAATTCCGGATAATGCAATATTAGTCACATTAGATGTGGTGTCTATGTACACCAACACACAACACGACGAAGCCACTCAACTTATAGGCGAAGCATTAGACGCAGAACGATCCCAAAACAGCAACCAGGGCACAACAATGAAAATGCCACCAACAGAATATATGTTAGCCATGCTAACACTTATTCTCAAAAACAACACATTCGAATTCGATAACGAATTCTATAAACAGACCCTGGGTGTATCAATGGGTTCTCCGTCTTCACCGAATGTCGCTGATATCACATTTCATCAAACGGAAATGAAAATAATACGTGAATACAAATCGAAAATATTACTCTGGCTTAGATTCAGAGACGATGTTTTCATGATCTTTATAGGAACAGAACACGAACTGAACGAATTCACATCAGGCATCAACAAAATGTACCCTACTTTCAAATTTTCGTTTGAAAGCTCGACACATGAGATAACATACCTCGATCTTGTGGTATACAAAGGTCAACGACATAACAGTGAGAAAATACTGGACATAAGAACGCACACGAAAACCACAGATACGTTTCAATTCCTACATAGAACATCATGCCATCCAAAATCTACCTTTAAAGGCCTGATCAAAGGCGAAACACTAAGGTACATCAGAACTTGCAACAATGAGAATGATTTTAGTGCTAAAGTCAAGTCATTCAGTGCAAGATTAGTTGAACGTGGCTACAAACAGGATGAAATCTCTAGAATTACATCACAAACAAAGTTCGCCACCAGAATTACGCAATTACAACACCAGCGAACAAAAAACAAACAAAAACAGACAAAACACACTTGTGTTCACAACAAGATATAGCCCATACATAAAGACACAAGCTATCAAACTAGCTCTGTGTGAAAACTGGGATCACATAGAAAAGGACGAAACATTAAGGAATTTATTTCCTAAACAACCGATCATCGCTTACAAAAGAAATACGAACATCAGCGACACACTGATTAAGGCTAAAGTCCATTGCATTAGAAACAAGTCAATGAACGAACGAACACATTACGATCCAAACATAAGCATTCTGGCTTCACTGCTAGAAGCACAGGAGATCAACAATATCGACATGACATAAAACAAAAAAGATATGCACATATCTTAGGCGACTGAGGAAGAGACCGCTCTGGTCTCGAAACGTGGGGATAAAAAAAGAGTCACCACTGTCAAGGACACATCTGACTACGCCCACGTCTCGCCATGGCTAATTTGAAAATTAACGACTCGCTTGTTAATTTCCACACCAACAGCCAAAACACAACTCAGATACTAAACACACCAAAGCACATACAAGACGAGATGGCTGATGTGTGAAGCCACTTTCCCTTTATTACACTCAAACTAAGATGGGCTAGCTGTTTCTGCTATGCATGTTGCTAAAGTTGACCTCCAGTCCCTAAAGTTTCAGACCTTATTTACTTATGTTATTTTTGTTTTTCTGAATTAAATACTTCTTGTTGTTTTCCTGGTTGTACTGTGCAGAAATCATTGTCTAACATCAACGTAGAATTATCCTGCACTGAACAGATAGAAGCAACATTTATTGTTGATCTTTGGTACCCAAACTGGTATATACCAATTCTGATCAAATTTGAGCAACACCGTATAAATGCAGTATTTTTTAATATTGTTAAAATATGCAAGTTACCTAAAAAGTCACACAGTGCTTCAAAACAGTCACAACAGTCATATACCCAGTATCAGTACTCACAGTACAGCTACTAGCATCGACATGTATGTCAAAGAAAGTTTATTTTCACACTCCTCATGTGATGTAAGTTTTGCAAAGATGACTACGTGGTAGACTTTACCAGTCCAAGCCTCTTGTAAGTGTCCAACTAAAGTTATGCTGAGTATGACACTGGGTTGAAATTGGACTTTTAGTCTTAGTAAAATAGACTGTGAGATACTGTACAACATAGAATTGAAAAATAAAGAATAATCATCAAAAGTATTGACATTTGCCAATTTTATATTCCAGATGAAAACCACGATGAAGCTACAAATCCAGTTCAAGATGTGATGGGTTCTACATCCATGGCATCAACATCAACAGACCATGGACCTACAAGTGGTAAGCTAAATGATTCATTTCCCTGTACACAAAGTACAGCGTAACAGTAATAATATCTGTTATCATATACCTAGATTCACGTGCCTATATAAAGCTTCGTGAGAAAGCACCCTCACATCCATGCATTTTTTAACGTATCACAGCCCAGTGCCCAAATTTGGATGAACGCGTTGAACGTCCAAATATGGGCAATCGTGTTCACTGTTGAACAATATGAACTACTTCAATACTTGTTACAACGCGTGTTGCTATCGGGGAATGTTATATTTGTACATAAAGTCAATGCGAGATTAGGAAAACGTCTGCTCGCTAAGATTGTATAGTGGCGACAGTGGAGTCGGGCTGGTGACATTTAATATTTCTAAGTCAAGTGAAACCCATCGTAGGCCTATCCTAAGTGCGTGCCAAATGACACTAATTTACATCACGCATTTGTCCTTCTTTAATACACCTTGATTACAACCTGGATCTCTGTTGCTCATGTATGAAGCTTTGCGTGTTCTAGACTTCTACAGGTAAACAAATGACGTCATTATGTTAGTAAATCGGCTATGTGAAGAGGCCATGTCTTTTCTGAAAAATTTAAACAAATGGTGACATTGATCGCACAAATTTTTATCTCAGAGCAAATCTTAATATTATGTTAAGTACATATTTATCATTCCATACGGTATATGATAAAACCTTTACGGCCCAGATACAAGTTTTGCGAACCATAGTCACACGGCATATGGGCCCTCACACTCGGGCCCTTCCGCCGTACGAGCTTGGCCTGCAAAACTCGTACCAGGGCCGTAAAGATTATTACTTAAGGTCCATGCATCCTTCAATCATCATACAAATGAAGTTAAAGGATCCTTACCCCACTTTCTTTTAAGTCTTTTGGACATACCATTCTATTTGTATGTGGTGTTAAACTTTGATATATAATATTTGTTTTGGTGGCGACATTTTGAAACCAACTCATATGTTTGTTTAACAGCAAAGATTTCTCAGTATTGATAATATGCAGCTTTTCTGATATGCAGAGATTGCATCGCTAACTTATGTTAGAGTAGCTCGTCAATAATTGACCATGAAATGTCATTAAATGTCTGTCTGTGGCCTGTATCTGTGCCTGTATGTCTGTATGTATGTGTCTGTATGTATACTATATAATACGTATGTACGTATGTATGTACTATCTGTCTGTCTATCTATCTGTCAGTTTGTCTGTCTGCAGTTACACATTTAGATATTTACCCATTTCAACAACATGTATGTCTGTAAGTATGTCTGTGTGTATGTATGTACGTATGTATGTATGTATGTATGTATGCATGTATCGAAACCTCAAAACCACAGCACCTGCCATCTTATTCTTCTGTGTACAGGTGGGCCCTGGGGTGGAGATTTGAATTTGGTAAAATATCAAAATGTCAATGTCAAAAATTTTGCAAATGAGTCAAAAAAAGTAAAATCCTGCAAAGTGCTGAAGCTCCGTAACTACTGGCCAGATTGGCTGAAACTTGGTATGCATGTACCTAAGGGTAACCTTAGTTATGAGTCTTATTAGTCCCGGGGGGGACATAGGTTTGGTCATGTCCGTGCGTCCGTGCGTGCGTCCGTCCGTCCGTTCACGCAGATATCACAGAGATGCCTGGAGCGATTTCATTCAAACTTGAAACAAGGATTACTTCATATGTCATACAGATGTACGTCAATTTGTTTTCTGATACGATCCAATATGGCCGCCAGGCGGCCATTTTATTACGATTTTTTCATGTACAAAGCCATAACTCAGACATGTTTCAACCGATTATATTCAAAGTTTGTACAAGGACTTAGACCATAGATATGTCATAGATATGCACGTCAATTTGTTTTGGGACACGATTCAATATGGCCGCCAGGCGGCCATTTTGTTACGATTTTTTCATGTACAGAGCCATAACTCAGGCATATCTCAACCAATTTGTATTAAAACTTTGAAATAAGGACATTGACCTACGTCATGCATATTCATGTTGATTTGTCTGTGATACAATTTAATATGGCCGCTCGGCGGCCATTTTATTTCGATTTTTCATGTATAGAGCCATAACTCAGGCATGTTTCAAACGATTTTATTCAAAGTTTATACAAGGACATTGACTAATGTCATAGATATGCACGTCAATTTGTTTTGTGACACGATCCAATATGACCGCCAGGTGGCCATTGTGTTATGATTTTTTTCACATGCAGAGCAATAACTCAGACATATCTCAACCGATTTTATTCAAACTTGGTAAAGGACATTGATCATGTCATATATATGCCTGTCAATTGTTTTGTGATACAATCCAATTTGGCCGCCAGATGGCCATTTTATTACAATTTTATCATGTACAGCACCATAACTCAGACATTTTTGAACCGATTTTATTCAAAGTTGGTACAAGGACATTGACCAATGTTATACATATTCACGTCAATTTGTTTTGTGATATGATCCAATATCTTAGCTTTGTTGCCATTTTGTTATGATTTTTTTGTGTACAGAGCCATAATTCAGGCATATCTCAACTGATTTTAATCCAAAGTTGGTAAAAGGACATTGACCTATGTCATACATACGCATATTGATTTGTTTTGTGATATGCTCCAATATGGCCGCCATGTGGCCATTTTTTACGATTTTCCATGCCCTAAACCATAACTCAGACATGTATCAAGCAAATTTATTCAAAGTTGGTACAAAGACATTGACCTATAGTATAAATATGTACGTCGATTTGTTTCTTGATATGGTCCAATATGGCCACATGGTGGCAATTTTGTTATGGTTTTTTTCATGTCGAGAGCCATAACTCTGGCAAGTCTCAACTGATTTTATTCAAAGTTTGTACCTGGACATTGACTTATGTCATACATATACTCGTTGATATTTTAAACAGTAAGATCAAATATCGCTGCATGGCGGCGATTTTGTTACGATTTTCTCATGTACCGAGCCATAACTCAGACATGACATGTTAGGATAGTATGAAAAAATGTTTTGCAACATCCTGTCAACTAATTCCCAGTTGACTCATTTAATGACCTTTAGGATAGTGGCCTACATTGGTTTATGTTTTCATCACCATGGAACTCATTCTTGGCCATTGAGTACCATCTGTATCAAAGTATTTTTATCACAGACCTAATGAAGACGACTCTATCCTCTCTGAGGACCTGTAATCAAAGTACCCATTAACAAGTGGGGACTGTGTCATCAACGATGACTTGTAATTTGTATTTTTTAGGCAAATTTCCCCATTTTGGTAAAAAAAACATTTTATCTGAAATTGCTTGTCCACTTCTTTTGAAAGTTGGTATGAATGTTCACAGGGGTAAACCTTGGTAAGTATATCCAAATTGTGACAAACCATGAAATGTAATCATGTAATCAAAGTAGCCATTAACAACTGGGGCTGTGTCATCAACGATTACTTGTCACTCAGGGCAGTCATTTTACGATCACGATCAGTAGGAATTGGTTAGATCATACAAATGTTATGTAATCAAAGTTACTTGTCTTTTTTTTTTTCTTCAGACACTGCAAAAACACACACCTTCTGCTATGATACCCCTGGAAACACTTGAAGAATGGAGGAAAACAACTATCAATGTGCATGCTAGCCCACCAAAGATATACTACATCCGAGATACCAAGTCACCATTTCAACAAATGTTTGGCATTTATGAGAAGAAAGTTGATCTTTTCATTCATCCATCTGTAACATTAATTTCGGGTATTAAGGAAGAGGCTGCAGTGGATGTTTGTGATCCATCCAGAGAGTTCTTCCACCTGACATTTCAAACACTGACAAGAAATACAGAGGAACCTTAGTATGAGGGAAAAATGAAACATCTGTTACAAGTACTAAATCAGTTATAAGTCAGGAACTTTTTGAACTTGTTGGTAAAGCAATTGCACATGGATAAAAACTGATATGACACCAATAAGTCTTGCAATTACATGTAACACATGCATTTGCACTCTATTTTATCACGTTTAGTTACATTGTTGCAAACTGAAATGCTGAACTTTTGTTTCATGTCACTTCTGAAGAATGCTGCTAAATTGTGGGGAAAGATTCTGTGTATATCCCCACGGATACTGTCCAGAGGGACTTATAGTTTTGGTCATGTGCGTGCGTGCGTCCGTTCATGGAGATATCTCAAAGACGTCTAAAGCGATTAATTTAAACTTGGTACAAGGGTTACTCCTTATGTCAGGCATATGCGCATAAAATTGTTTGCGATCCGACCAAATATGGCCGTGTGACCGTCATTTTATTGAGAAAGTGGGGACTATGTCATTGACAATGACTTTTTGAAAAAGAGCTCTATTTCTAAAGCGACTGCACTAAATTTTGTGAAGATGTTTGTCACACAGAGCTCTGATAGCACACAGTCAGTATTGCATCAATTAATTGCTAATTTGCATATTTGATGAACTTTTGTAATTAGGGTGATATGTATAGAAATACTGCAGCAAATTTGATGAAACTCGTTATAGATCTTTAGCACACAGTATCATATATGTGTGCAAATACACTTAGTGGAGTCATTCAAATTAATTGCTATTTTGCATATTCAATGAACTTTCCTAATTAGGGAGCTTTGTCCAGAAATACTGCATCAAATTTGATGAAACATGATACAGATGTTGATCTTTCGGTACTGTGATACTGTGAGAAGACATTAAGCAGTATCTAGTCAATTGATTGCTATGTTGCATAGTTAATGAACTTTCATAATTAGTATGATATGTATAGAAATGCTGTATCAAATTCATGTGTTACAGATGTCGATCGTCCAGTAGGCTTATGTCATGAAAAGATATGTAGAAGTATCATGTCAATTATTTGCATATGGAATAAATTTTCGTAATTAGGCTGATATGGTGAGAAATTGTCTATCAAATTTCATGACACTTGATAGACATGTTGAGCTCACATTGCTTCAACATTGAATAAAGACACTATGTAGTGTTATGTTAATTAATATTTAATTTACATATGTAATGAACTTTCCTCATTAGAATGATATGTCCAGAAGCACGGAATCAAATTTTCAAATTTGATGAAACTGTAAAGATGTTGATCTCACAGTGGTGTAATACAATTCATTGACACTTGGCAGTATAGTTTATGAAATGTGGTACACGTGATAATCTGTCAGTGTTATAATAGAATGCAAAAATGTTTGGCAACATCCTGTTGATTAATTACTAATTGACTAATTTAATGACCCTATGTAATTAGGGTGGCAGTCCACATTGGTTTTACGTTGTCACTACCATGGAACTCGTCTTTTATCACAGATCTAATTAATGAACAGGGCTCTTTCCTCTCCAAGGACTTGTAATCAAAGAACCATGAAACATGTGGGGACTGTGTCATCAACAATGACTTGTTTCTGTGTTTGTCTGATTTTGTAGCCTTAAAATGGCCTATTGAATGTCATGACTCAACTGTCACTGCTGTAACCATAATGTTGATCAATGCTGATAACCCTAGCAATGTCCATCATTTACTTCAATGGCATATTGCCGAAAATGAAAAAGATTATGGTGTTATTGATATTGGACCAGATGGATTTATTGACACAACAGTACACCCTTATATTGGACTTTGTTTTCGTACACCGATATGATTTACAGGCAGCCATATTTTGGTAATATTGTTTCAACATGACATGTTGTTGACATATTGTTTCAACATGACATGTTATTGCATTGAATATAATTTAATCAAATGGACATGGATAATATTTTTTTATTGTGTAGTTATTTTATTGATGTAAAGTGCCTCTCTAGTGACAATTATGCAAGGGAGTTAGTGTTGTATTCATTCTGATGTCTGTGTATCTCTGTATGTATTTATCTACCGTATGTATGTATGCATGTATGCTTGTGTATTAATGTATGTTTGTATATGTATTATATATATGTGTGTGTATGTGTGTCTTTTGATGTGATATCTCAATAACAGATGATCAGATTGTGTATGGTTTAATAAACAGTGTTGTGTAAATCAGGCATACAACTCAGTATGTATATTTCTTGATAGACCAATTCAAACCAAATATGAGCACACTGTCCTTGACGGTATATTTCTTGTGTCTGTCAAATTGTTCAGTGAAGTACAATTTATATCTTGTGTCATATGCATTTCTCATTTGCAGGAAAATGTCATCTATCATTGCTATGTCAGATTGGATAGTACGGAAAAATGACTCCTAAAGGATTTACATTTCTCCCTCTACCATCTACAATAGGATTACTTTAAAATGCTTGAAAAATGTTCTTATATTTCTCAAAAGACAGTCAAAATTCACAAAAGCAATGAAATTAGGAAACTCACAGAAGACAAAGAATACCTTCCTTGTATTATTATGTCTGATTTTCATAGATTAGCTAATGTATTCATGACAGTATTCTATTATCATATGTTCAAGAGTAAAACCATATTTATAGTTGAACATATACTTTACTCTTTAATCACACCATGCTTACAGTAAACATTTCTTTCACAGAGACCACTTTTACCAGCTTAGATTGTACAAAACATCAAAGTGGTCAGTCATATTTGAATTTTTGATGTTATGCTCTTTTTGCGTCATGTATGGCATGATTATTATCGAGAAATATTCCTGTTCAGTTAAGGTTTTAAGAATTTGAGAGTTTATGCATTTTCTGTGACATAGTGTTAACATGAACACTGCCACTCGCACTTCAGCCGTTCCTTTACACGAAAGGAAACTGAGTATGTACTCCTGTTTTTTTCTGAATATATTGCGCTTAATATCATTTTTCATAGAATGAACGAGTAATGCAACAACATTCGACTGTTTTTTTCTTGCTTGTTTCACTTCATTGCATTTACAAAGTGTAACAAGTCTTTATTTTTACACTGCAATTTATCCCAAGCAGTCTTTCTTTATGTTTTTACATGAAGAGAAGCATCATTTAGTTCAGGTATTATGTGATACTTTCACTATATTAGTAAGAGCAATACAGAAAAACGTTTCGTTTCTTCTTTTTCGGTAAAGATAAAAGTCTTCCTTGTTTGGCTTTAACCTACAAGTGTATTGTCTTTTGCATCTTCATGTAATGGAATGATTGTTGAGTTAATAAAGTGGAGGATTTCAAAATATTACATTGTCATAATTCACCAAACGATAATAGCACTGACACTAACACTTACAAGCGCCACTATTAGACACAGCTATATCATTAACTCTGAATAGTCTGAGTTCAGCAGCCTTGCATTGAGAATCTTGTCAACACTAGCACAAATGACAAAATGTAAAAAAATAAAACCATTGATATTTTTCACCACCATTGATAACAAACGATCATGATTTTAACCTAAACTAGCAAAAATTTGCCCTAAAAACACACTACTGATATTTTTGCCACAATATTCACAAATAAACCCATGGTCATCCCCAGTACTCTGTATACTAAATGTTAAACTTATTGAAAGAGTGGTGTCTGGGAGATTTTTGCCCAAAAATTGTTCAAAAATACAATCTTGCTGATTTTGTCATGATCAGTTGAACTAAAGTAATCTCCTTTGAGGTGCATAAAAATTTTAAATTAATCACACAGGTGATTCCTAAGAAAGTGAATTTTGAGAATGGAGAAAATTGCCTAAAAATTTAAAACATTTGTAGTTTCATTGCAATTTGAGCAAATCTGCCTCAAATCACCCCTGAGGTTATAGACACTAAATGTCGAGGCTATTTGAGCAGGTTTTGAACAATGTCTCTTTAAATTTACCATTTTTGCAGTTTGTACAGCTCATTTGCATATCTCCAATGCTAATACACAAAAAATAATCTGTCCCAATCCCCTTATTTACCTTCACAGCAACTATCAGAGTAATGAATACAGCACTTTTCAACTTTCACAGTTGATGGACAGACAGACAAGCATACCAATATAACTACGACAGATACTGTACCTACAATATAAGTTACCTTGTCACATATTCACAGAGTAGTAGCTAAAATTCATGGATTTGTAGGCAAAAAGCTAAACGGTAAAGTCCAACTGCTGTTCAAATACAGTGTTCTTTGTTCATGAAACCTCCAAAAACCTGTGCATGTGTGAATCCAAATCGAAGAATGTAATTACTCGGGCCTTGTGATAAGTCTAGTAAATCATACACTTTATACCATCCCTATTCTTAGCATTTTTTGTTAAAGAGCAAACATATATTTGAACCATATCTAGTACAAAGACATTGCAAACATCTACCAATTCACACATGTTGCTTCCTATGCTTGCAGAACAAGACTGATGAGGTTTTCCCCTTGAATAAGTTAAGCCTGGTTTAAAATCACAACACATGTCAAACTTATTAAGTCCATATCACTGGGTATAAGTGTGGCCCATACTGCCACCAGGGTTTGGGGTGTCTGGGTCCCACCACAAGTTTCTTGTTGTTCTTGTTGTTTATTTTGATAGTTTGGAGTATGATATGTATTGCCAATGAAGATTTATACCATCGACCTAAAGGGTCTTAGTCTTATAAAACTAGTTTTCTGAAGATTTCTTGTTGAGGTTGTTCTCTTTACTCAGTGACACTGCATCATAGACCCTAGTTTCCTCTACAGGCTATGACTGCATGCATAGTGTCATGTATTTGTCCTGTGATAATCTCATGCTGTTTCATCATGAGTGTGACTGCCTATTGCTCTAAGGAAAGCAAGCAAGTTGAAAGTTGCTAATCTGTGGCTGCTGTCATTAGATTATCACCATTGCTAGTGCTTTTATTGTTGACAAAAGACCAAGATGCCAAAAAATCAGTAGATAAAGTTTTATTGACAATGTACACTTCATCATCATATTATATGGGCCGCCGCAAGCAGAAACACCCCTGACGCAAAAATTTTCAATTTTGAGTTATTGTATTTTCAGAAAGTACTGATGCTGTTCTTTCCAAAAATGTAAGTGGTTAGCCCAATTCGTGCTCCTATACCCTATAAATCAAGGGTTAAATGACCTTGACCTATGCAAAGTTATGCAAATTTATATCTGACTATTTTCATCCACTGTGATCCAATGCATATCTTTCATGTGACATTATGAAATAATTGTCATCTTGGGGATAACCAATTGTGTTCGACTGTGAAATTTGTCACAGTAGGCATTGGGTATGGACACTTACTGTTTGATCAAACCATTTTTCATTGTGGGGGTGGAAGGAAGACAAAACAGACCTAATTTTAAGTAAAAGTCACCTATTTGAGCCGCTATGGCATCTTTATTCTTTTGTTGAAATGTAAAAACTTGCTCATGACATTTTATTTACAGTGCAGCGGGTATTCTCGATTATATAGATGACAAATTGCCATGGAGATTGTTGCTAGGCAACACATAGAGTGAATATAATACAGTGTAAAATAGTCATAAATGACTATATTGAAATCATTCCTCTTCATATGATTATATTACAATATGAAATCCTTTTTCTTATGATGCACAGATACATTTTCACACTGGAAAATCAGTGGATATACAATGAATTGCAATAAAGTGAATTCCAATGAAACCTTATTTATCATAAAACATATCACATTAGTGAAGCATTGTCAGTGAGACTAGCATGCATAATACTCTTTGAAATCTACTCAGTATCAGTGACAAACAATGCATTATCTCATGTTTGCTTACATTTGTTAAAATATCCTTGAATACTTCTCAATGGAGTGTAAACAATAATTTAGTTTTTATTTAAGTTCATTTCTAAGAAAATTAAGACTTATAACAATGGCTATTATGCTAATTCACATCAAATTCGGTACTAGGTCCAATATGAGATACTTTTACTACACCATAAATTTGCTATCAATATTCAGACTACAATTATTCATCTTCATACAATTATAGTTGTTACTCCCTCATTGAGAAATACAATCGTGTAGCAGTATACTTCCTCAAATTTAACTTATACCGTAAATTGCTCATGTGTCAGTATTCACTGCACATTCAATATTTTTCAATATATATACAGAAAATAGTACAGCACTGCAATAACAACTTTGAAACTGTTACTATTGCATATGACACAATACATTGATGTATTGTAGCCGTATAAGAAAAGAATAGACAGACAGATTGATAGATGTAAAGATAGATAGATAGACAGACAGATTGATAGATGTAAAGATAGATAGATAGACAGACAGATAGATGTTTTACAAACTGCTATTTTTCAAAGTGTTACCACGGCACCGTTTATTCACTATGTGTTACAGCGTTGCAGAAGTATGTGGCCCTGTATGGCTCCCAAACATACCGTAGTACTCTGGTCTGGAGATCCCAATATCTATCTCTGGACAGACCACCAGCTGGTAGTACTGGAGGTAAAGTATCATCACTTGGTGGCCATGTAACCCCCTTTTCACTAAATAAACACGTTCCTCAACTCCGGTTACTGATTTTTTTACATACACAGCCCCTGGGTCATCTTTAGTGAATCTAAAGTGATGATAGCCACTTATTCCCCTGAGATTTCTAAGATACTTCTTTAAAAACTCATCCCACTCCCTCCACTGGAAATTCGACCCACTCTCAACATCACCTGATGCATCTGAAGACATGTATGGCCTTGAAGAGTTGACCTTTGAACTTTTAATGACAACATTACACAGTTGTGCCATAGTGTCAACGTCACTCCTCCGTACAACTGACGGATCTTACCAAATGCCGAGTCACATACACATTTTAGTATGGCCAGCTTCCATAAAGTGATATGTGATTTCTTTATGCTTACCTGTGCTGTAACGATAAAGAAAATAACACAATAAACTATCGTTTTCATTTTGACCAGAACAGTTATCGGCATGGATAGCAGCATATTTCTCACCAAGGCCAAAATTTATAAGAAAATCATCCAACATACTAATTACATTATTTGGCCAATTACACTCCTTTTTGTCTGGCTGTATGCTTAGTGATTCTCCAAATAAATTATTCATCTTTAATTTACATGCCTCATTGTGAATACCAAAACAATTAATTTTCATTTGATTGAGAAAATAAAGTGGTCCTACTTGACGTGATTGATGAGGTTAAAGAAAAATCTGAGCTTAATCAAACGTATAGTGTACGTTAGATTTAGATAAATTATTACAACAGAAATTATAATGACCTTGCTTAATAAATTCTTTGACAGGCTCATACTCTGCTGTTGCCATTATTATCAATTCGTTACAGAATTCACTTTCAGACTGTGCACTTGAAATGCGATTACTGAATTCAGTTGTAACAGTCAACTTATCGGATTCACTTGTTGCATACTGAATAGATTGTCTGAAAGCTTCACACTTTGGACAAATATCAGTCCTTGGTTCCATCCGTTTGATATGTGGCACACAGCTACTCCAAATATTGCGGAAAGTTGTCTCACCCACAGGCGTTTGGCACTTGCTGGGATAATAATCGTTATTTAATATGTAGAATGTCTATATACGACTTGTTATTCAGAAAAAGAATCACCGTACGTGAGATATTAGTGTAGGCCTACATGTTGACTGGCATACCGAGTGGCTATGGCTGCCTGGCTCGGGCCAGGCGAACGCACTGCATAATCATCAATGAGTAGAATGTCTACATGAATTGACTATTTAATAAAGAATAACGGTACGTGATATTACTGTACATGTCGGCTAGCTTAACCGAGCGTCTGTAGCTGCTGGGCTTTGGCCCGGCTTGGGCCCGCCACTGGAACTCAGAGTTCGCTTTTGAATACGGCATGTCTGGGGGTAGAGCACACTGGTAGTGTTTACATTTGAATGTTATTCTTGAAATAAAGCTCTCTGTCAACAATAACAATGTTCTTTATGATATGTGTTGATAAATTAAATATGTTTTTGAGCATGGACAAGAAAATGGAGTAAGCATATAGATCAAAAGCTCTTGAAACATTATCAAAAGTTATAGCCACTGTCCCTTTAATGGTCAGTTTCTTTATGTAAAATTGAAATAGTTTAATTTTTCTTCTTTTATTGCAACAGGTGCTTAAGAAACCTTGAAGAAAGTGAATCAAGCAAGGTGAAAAAAATGGATGTATGGGATGCTTATCTGACAGCTGTCACCAACTCTGATACAAAAGTAAACAAGATTACTTTTCCAAAACTTTTGAATGAACTGTTTGCTGTTAAAAGTGCCAGAACTGTTGATGGATCTACTGGAAGAGTAAATTAAATTATGTTTACAGTGGCCTAAAGTTCACTGGTGTTAATGAAACCAAGGCAGATCTGCTACCCCTGGCTGATATTGCAACGGTGCTTCCAACAAATGTAGTTCAGATACCAACAGATTCAGTGGATGTTGTAAAGTTTGGTGTACTATCCAATATCCTTTGCAATGGTAATCAAGTCATGAAAACATTCACATTTTCTGACAAAGATTGGAAACTTCAAGTTCGCAGTGAGGATATTCCCCTCAACAACTTCCTTATTTCCAATACCTTTAGACCCACCAAACATCAAGTACAAGTTGTGTTGAAGACGGTGTGCAAAATCAAACTCTGCACTGGTGTTGTCATTGATAAGGAAAAGGCACATGCTACAACCACAGTGATACCAGAATTCTACAATACTACTGATGGGATGCAGCATGATGAGTGTCGGATGCGGAGTACAAACTGCCAACAGGTGTTACCGTTTACATCTATAAGTTTTGCTTGTCGCAAATGCCAGTTTGCTGTTTCAAAGTTCACTGCATTTTCCAAAAATTATGATAAGACTGAAACAGCTACCTTAGCAGAAGAAGATGCAAAAGTGTTATTAGTAAAAGAAGATCATAAAGACATGGAAGAAATGCTAGCAACAGTTTTCCCAAATGCATCAGGAGAGATGAAGGCCTTATTGATAAAGCAACACCAGGCGCTCACATGTAAGAGTCCAAAAGGTCGGCGATGGGATCCAAAAATCATCAGAATTTGTCTGACACTGTGGGCAAGAAGTCCTAATGCCTATCAAGATTTAATTGACAGCAGAATGTTGATTTTACCATCTGGAAGACTCTTACAGTACTATAAAAATTGTGTACCACAGACCAGTGGAATTAATGATGAGATGTACGAGTGGATGTACAAATCTGCCAAGGAAACAAACATTGCACCTCCAGGAATGCATGGAGGATTAATTCATGATGAATGCAAGATACAAGATGACTTGGTGCTTGAAAGGAAAGGCAGTGAAGTTAAATTGATTGGATTGGTTGACCTGGGCGAGGAATCATTCAATTTGTCTATGATAAGAAACAAGGGTGTCACAAGCAAACTGGCCACAGATGCATGGGAAATCATATTCTTGGTCACACTGGATTTCGTTTTCCATTAGCTCACTTCCCCACAAATGGCGTAAGAGCATGTGATATTTACATCAACATTTGGAAGATTATTTCTAAGATGCAAGACTGGGGGTTCACTGTAGATTATATCTGTCAAGATGGAGGTGATCAAAACAGGAGTTTCACCCATATGTGTTTCAAAGAGTCTCCTATAGACAATAGCTTCCTCAGCTCTAATTTGGTTGATCCTTCCAGGTCTATTGCTCATTGCCAGGACTTCTCACATGTCATGAAAAAGATCCGCAATGCAGTATTATCAAGTGGCAATGAGAACCATCAAAAGAGAAACGTACAATACAGAGGACAGAACATAACATGGAAGATGTGGGTTGATGCTGCTGAATGGGACTGGAAAAACAATTCCAGGCCAATACACCATAAACTTACTAACAACCACCTATATCCAACACAGCCTGAAAAAATGAGAAACCACTTAGCAGAAGAAATGCTTGATAGAAACATGCTACACCTTATGCAGTGCTACCAGTCAAGCCTTATCAAGGGTGATCATCTAAATGGAGCCATATCATTATTAGAACAAACCGCATGTTTCATTGAAGTCTTCAGGGACAGCCGCCCAGTTATCAGCACTGATGATCAACGTCTTGCAAAGTTACAAGATGTCCACTCCTGGTTCAAGGAATGGGAAGTGGCTGTCCGAACCTCAGATGAAGAAAATGTCATCAAACCTAAAATGCTGATGTCTTCACAATGCAGAGAGGACATATCATCATGCATTTTGGGATTTGTAGCAGTTTGCAAATCCTTCACATGTAAATATCCTGGTTGGGGTTTGGTTCCATCTCAATTCAATAGTGATATTGTAGAAAATCACTTCTGTCAAGAGAGAGGGCTATTCAATGGGAACACAACAAACCCTACCTATTCTGCTTATGCAAAGACTGTTACCAGTACCATACTCTGCCAAACAACAAAGTCTAGGAAATCAAACACAAGGGGTTCAACAGTGCCATTATATTCACAAAGTTGTAGAAAGCCCCTTGTACAGAAGAAAAGACCACGGAAGAGTGTCACTGATATACAATGCCCTGCAGAGACACTTGCAAAGAAGAAAAGGGCACTACAGCCTGTCAATAGATGAAGAGATGAACCTTGAAAAACCAGGAACTTGTCTTAAAATAGATATCATTAAAAATGAATAAGCTTTGACTTTAAGCATTTTTCAATATTCTGGTTCTGCTTATCACCTACATTTCATTGTTCTACTCCAAAAGCATGCTCTTAAATATGTCCAGCATCCTATTTATCAATCAAATGTATTGCATCATATTACTGTACAAGTAATCATCATTAAATACATGAAGAGGAGAATTCAAAAAATTTTTTACCATTCATTTTTGTCTGATGAATTGCATCTTAATGCTCTTTGTCTATGATTGCATATTGTTTGGATACTTACCTTAGCATAATCTGTTGTTGCTCATAAATTACACATAACTTTCAAATATTTCAGTGAATTCATTTTTTAGCTTGGATGATATCACTGAATAGTATTTTAGCCCGACTGTTTAAATGAATTTTATGCATGTAGCTTAAAGTGTGCTAATCAGGAATTATTTATCATACATGTTACTACTGCTTCATTAAATCTCACAAATTTTTGTTTCAGTGATTTATTATGTGCAAATCAAAATGAATGTTCTTAATTTTCATCTTGGCAGTAAAAGTTGTCATTTGCAGTAAATACATGTAGTAAGAAATAAGTATGTTGTATTTTTAAGATGGATGTTTCAATTAAAATTAGATTCAATGCTCTTTTTTCACTCTATTTTGGAGCTATACAAGAGGTACTCACCAGGCATATCCAACAATAGTTCTGAATTTGTCTTGTCAACATCATAATTCAGCGCATAGAGTAGTGTAGGTCGCTCTCCAGGTGGCAGTGGCCTTGAAAGTCTGTACATCAAATTGATTGTAGACTGTGATGCATTTCCTGTAGCTATTTCATGAACTGCTGTAATCAGATCATCATCCCTCTGTCGATGAATTTTTGTCAAAGTTATCACATGTGGTATAGCCTTCTCCCACAGTTCAGTTTCAAAAGCATATTGGCCCTTATCTCCATAGGCTGCATTTGGTACTGGAGGCAGTTGATTAAAGTCACCAGACACGATACATTGTACGCCGCCAAAAGGCAAATTGCTATTTCTCACAGTTCTAATAACAAGATCTAGCTGATGAAATATAGATGCAGAAACCATGGAGATTTCATCTATTACCAGCGTATCCATACGTTCTATCTTTTGTCTTACTCTTGCCATCTCATCACTTCTTGTTACCCGGTTGACCAGCTCTTCATCTGTGAAACGACCATCTAACAGTCCAGCAAATTGGTGGATTGTTGAAAATTTGCAAATTGTGTGGCAGCTATGTCAGTGCTTGCAGTCACCTGAACATTCTGCAGCTTCTTGAGACTTCGTATTATTTCATACAGTGTTCTTGTTTTACCAGTACCTGCTTGACCAGCCAAGAGAAAACTATGACCAAAAATGGCTTTTTCAACGGCATATTTCTGAATTCCGTCCATTTCCTCGGATTGATCATTCTATACTTAGTTTACATGTGATTACATACATTTATTACCCTATTGGAGGGAAGTTACAGCTGGCGCATGCGCAAATCAAAATATTCCAGTAAGAGAAGGCAACTGGAAAGAAATACGTCATTTGCCAAGGGTTGTATGCGCATGCGCGCACATTGCAGACTTCAATTCAAAATGGCCGGCGCTGGGTTCGTGTGCCCAGAAGATTTCAGGACGATTTCTCGCCAGTAGCATAGGTTAAGGTATGATTTTAGGCAAAAGAGACCAGTCGATCGATTGTTTATGCAACCATCTGACCGTTGACCAGTTTTTATCACCGGAAACGCTCAGAGTTCGTGAATTTCGCTGATTTATGAAATCGGGCGGTGAAAAGCTTTCTCGCCTTGAGTTTATGTCTGTGCAGCAGTGGACAACGGGCCCAAGCCCTGCAGAGCTCTACAGCCACTCGATTAAGCTAGCCGATATGTACAGTAATATCAAATACCGTTATTCTTTATTAAATAGTCAAGTCATGTAGACATTCTACTCATTGATGATTATGCAGTGCGTTCGCCTGGCCCGAGCCAGGCAGCCATAGCCACTCGGTATTATGCCAGTCAACATGTAGGCCTATAGGCCTACACTAATATCTCACGTACGGTGATTCTTTTTCTGAATAATCAAGTCGTATATAGACATTCTACATATTAAATACGATTATTATCCCAGCAATGTGCCAAGCGCCTGTGGTCTCACCAGCAGCTATGCGTGGAGGGTCACTTTGTTGACAACTCTCTGTATACTTGTCATATACCTCGGCTTTGGTGTCACATGAAGGTAGGTAGATGGGAGGGTGATCATCTCTACCCCTTGGAGCAGCTGGCATTGGTAACCCTTTCTCATCCGCATACCTTATAAGGAATTGTACAACACCCTCAATAACCTACAGATCAAAGAAGGTACACGAAATGTTAATGAAAGGAACATATCATGCCATGTAAAACTTCCACAAATTCCGGAACTACAAATTTAATGTATGACAATAAAAAGTCACACTTGGATTGATATAACCTCTAAGATATATCAAAAATTTGTTTGTTTATCATTAGTTTGCAGTTGTTAAGTGAGTGGTTTGTCACTAACAAATAATTACAGAGAAAGACGAATGCAAATACTGGCATTATTTCAATTAAAATTATTTTGTCACAGAAATAGGTGAACTGAGGTTTCATTTGTTATTACTTGAAGGTGAAAATTCAAACTTGTACTTGGCCAGAGTAATTTTAACTCAGTGCTGTGCATCCCAGTATGCATAGTGTTGTAGAAGATTATCATGAAAATCACTCTACTCATTAATTTTTCTCAATAAAGAGTAGTCTTTGAATGTAGCAAAGCACAAAATGCCTTTCATAATACACAGCTGGTAAAATACAAAAGACAGTGATGTTTTCTATCTTAAGCAATGAAATCATACATGTTTCAATGTATCAAATTGTATAATGAGTGAATATTTTAAAAACAAACTACTGACAAAAGTCATTTTTTCACCCTACCCACTCAACTTTCAATATTTCCAGTGGTATTTAAATCCAGATTTGAATTACTAAATTAACCGAAAGTCTTCCGTGTTCAAATTTGTCTTGAAAAAGTCTTAACAATTTACAACAATAGCAACTTCTAACAGAAAATTTCTACCAGTGAAAAATAAAAGTGACTAGATCCAAGAAAGTGTTGTACACAATCTTTACCTCAAATGTGTATGTATTGTCTGGTTTTCTCCCTTTCAAAACATGTTGTCTTGCTATTACACCATTCTCTTTATAGTGCCTTTTCAAGTTTTTAAATGTAGTTTCCCCTGAGGAAAAAGACGTTTAGCTGATGAAAGGTATAGTCTCAACATGTATACATAAAGTTTTCAAGATATTTGAAGCCGTAATTGATTTCAGTGAGATCATGTGATTGGCAGAGAACACAGAACCACATTTGATTGAAGACTTGCAAGACCCTTATTTATTTTCAAGTTTCATCGAACTTGGGCACATACACCTAATTAACACCTATAAAATAAGTTTAAGGTTATTGGTTTGGTTTCGTGACGAAACAGAGTATTTCTGGTTTGTGTGAAGTCCGATTATTATAGGTGTCATGTTTGTTTACAAAACGAGGGCTTCCCCATGACGTCATAACATGAATCCGTGTACAGTCAGAGCAAAGCTACAGTGTTTGATCGTAGCGTCCAGTGAAACTTTATTCCTGTTTTACACAACTGGTTGAAATCATAATGCTTTTATTGTCGAAGAATAACTGATTCATTTGCAGAAAAATCGGGCATGTTAATAAAAATTATGTCAGACGAAATTAGACTGGAATTTGGACTTACCGACATAATAACAGTATCGCCAGACCTTCTCACAAACTCTCACGCCGTCGAACTTGTAGATAAAACGTTGACACTCTCGCTTACCACCTCGAACTGTGTCCCCGGAATATGAATTCTCATCAAGCTTTGCCAAGATTAGAATGTCCCGTTGATCTTTGGTAAACTCTGCAATATTCAGTCGATGATGAAAGACGAGGGATTATTTCATTTGGTCAAGGAGAGAGTTATTCATCCACAACTATAGCAAAAATGGCCATATGAAACATTTAAACTTAAAATAGTTGCGCCTATTTGAGAATTACAATCCGAAACCAATACTAGCGGCTTACCGTATCTGTCAAAGTCAAAAGTACAAAACGAAGACCCTTGATATCTCCGGTATTTAAGGACCATTCATTGTCGGTATTGGTTTATTTTGTGAAAAATAGTGGGAGGAAGTCAATTCCGTGCCAAAAACAAAATTTGGACGTATATTTTTGGAGTAATTTAAGAAAAACCTACTAATTTTGGGCGGTTTTCAAGTCCAAATGTACAAAACGAAGACCCTGGCATATCTCTCGTAAAAATCGTCCATTTTTCGTCGGGATTATTTCATTTGGTCAAGGAGAGAGTTATATTCATCCACAACTATATCAAAAATGGCCATATGAAACATTAAAACCTAAAATAGTTGTATTTATTTGAGAATCAGAAGCCGACACTAATGCCAGCGGCTAGTACCGTATCCGAGTCTGTCAAAGTCAAAAGTACAAAACGAAGACCCTTGATATCTCCGGTATTTAAGGACCATTCATAGTCGGTATTGGTTTATTTTGTGAAGAATAGTGGGAGGAAGTCAATTCCGTACCAAAAACAAAATTTGGACGTATATTTTTGGAGTAATTTCAAAAAAAACTACTAATTTTGGGCGTTTTTCAAGTCCAAATGTACAAAACGAAGACCCTAGCATATTTCTCGTAAAAATCGTCCATTTTTCGTCGGGATTATTTCATTTGGTCAAGGAGAGAGTTATTCATCCACAACTATAGCAAAAATGGCCATATGAAACATTAAAACCTAAAATAGTTGCATTTATTTGAAAATCGGAATCCGAAACTAATGCCAGCGGCTAGTACCGTATCCGAGTCTGTCAAAGTCAAAAGTACAAAACGAAGACCCTTGATATCTCCGGTATTTAAGGGCACTTCATTGTCGGTATTGGTTTATTTTGTGACGAATAGTGGGAGGAAGTCAATTCCGTACCAAAAACAAAATTTGGACGTATATTTTTGGAGTAATTTAAGAAAGACTTACTAATTTTGGGCGTTTTTCAAGTCCAAATGTACAAAACGAAGACCCTGGCATATCTCTCGTAAAAATCGTCCATTTTTCGTCGGGATTATTTCAATTGGTCAAGGAGAGAGTTATTCATCCACAACTACTAGTATATCAAAAATGGCCATATGAAACATTAAAACATAAAATAGTTACGTTTATTGAGAATCAGAATCAGAAACGAATGCCATCGGCTTACCGTATCTGTAAGGTCAACAGTACAAAACGAAGACCCTTGATATCTCCGGTATTTAAGGATCATTCATTGTCGGTATTGGTTTATTTTGTGACGAATAGTGGGAGGAAGTCAATTCCGTGCCAGAAACAAAATTTGGACGTATATTTTTGGAGTAATTTAAGAAAAACCTACTAATTTTGGGCGGTTTTCAAGTGCAAATGTACAAAACGAAGACCCTGGCATATCTTTCGTAATAATCGTCCATATTTCGTCGGGATTGTTTCAATTGGTCGAGGTGAGAGTTATTCATCCACAATTATATCAAAAATGGCTATATGAAACATTAAAACTTAAAATAGTTGCGCCTATTTGAGAATTACAATCCGAAACCAATACTAGCGGCTTGCCGTATCTGTCAAAGTCAAAAGTACAAATGAAAGAACTGTGATATCTCCGGTATTTAAGGGCCATATTTCGCCGTATTGGCTTAATTTCGGTTGAACTTCGTGTATTGTGTTTGAAATGTTAGCCGCCATCGTTATCAAGTCGCGCAGGCGAGTGTTTCAGTTTGACTCCGATGTGATGGTAATTTGGCGTGTATCATGTCTGAAACAGCGTAATTACTGCGTACTAAATACTATAACGTTCGATCCGTCCTTGCCGGTTAGAGTGCATCGTGCCTTTAATCCAAATTCAGGGGTCTTCGGTCTTCGGTCTTCGATCTTCGGTGTTCGGTCTTCGATCTTCGGTCTTCGTTTTGTATACCCCGCTGCAGGTGGTGCGTACAGCGTCATGGTTGCTTGGATGATCGATCGAAAGTGTGAGGCGGAAGGCCGAACCTCGGACTCGGTACTGCTTTACACCAATCACGAATCAGTCCCGAGGTGCAGCCTTCGACGCGGCCTCAAACTTCAACCCAGGGCCTCCGATCGCCTATGCAACTTGAAGCAACGCTGCACCCATGCGTACCAGTGGTCCCGATAACATTTGATGGTCATCTTTCGTGGTCATTGAGAGAATGAATGGTCGGCCGATATCCCCATAGGTGTGATACGATCCATCAAACTTGCTTCCTGATTTAGTTCTCACACTGTGCGTATCGTAAAGCATTGCATTGAACCATGGCCATATTTGTCCCCACTGGAGGTAAAGGAAGTCAGTCTGAGCATATGCCACCCGGCCAAGGGTCGTCAGAGGCGCTCGTAGCGCCATGTTGCCTTGATAAAGTAGATCGAAGGCTGACCCTGATGTCCAATAATTTGCGTCATATCTGCCAAACCGCTTTCAAAAGATGACGTTGATGGTGGTAATTGCATGTTTTTCTATTCAAAAATGTTCCAAAATAGTTGAAATTCAACACCTTACCGGCATTTTGATCACACTATTAGAAACATGCGTCTCTTTTTATAACAACAGGACGCTTATGAGTGAGTGGTAGGCCTAGGCTATCTTGCAAGTTCGATAAAATCCATTCATCGGTTTATTGCCTCTATTTTCAGCTGACTGAGCATGTATATGAGGATATCTCAGAAAACTAAAATATACAATCTCACTTTTTAATGCAAAAATCTCACAAATACGAATCACTAATAAGTTTTATGTAGGATGAGGATAAGGAGTTTTGGAAAATGGGTAGGTCGGACCACCCACTGAGTACGAGTTTGAAGATTGTGTTACCATCAGTTTTGATGACAGGACACATCGACAAATATATATTACAGAAGGTCATTAGGTTAGGTTTTAATGAATTGATCCTTTTTCAACTGATTAAATGTTGTATAAATTACAACTCACAAAAAACAACATGATGATGAAGCAAAGATTAAATGGGGGAAAGTTCTGACCTATATCAACGAAATCCAGGGTAGACCTATATGGCGAGTTTTATGTAGAATTTGATGCAAAACATACAAAATGAATGAGAGTTTCAGGATGGGTTTGGAAAATTGGTAGGTTTGATTACCTACTGAGTATACATGTAAGCTTAGATTTGTTAACATCAGTTTTTATGACAGGATATGCCACAAAAATATATGACAGAAAGTCGTTTTCATAATATAATGTTTTAATGAATTGATCAGTTTTCAACTGAACAAGTATTAGGCCTATCAGCCTTAGATGTCTAAATATAACTCACAAAACAACAACAAAAAATAACGATGATGAAGCATAATATTGAATGAGGGAAAGTTCTGACACATTTCCACGAAGCTATGCAGAATATACCTTTGAAATGTCATTTTGTTGACGGTTATAATTTTCAACACTTCTGTACAGTTATAATTTTCAACACTTCTGTATCATTTCAGGTCATAAATTCAACACTTGACTCATTCCTTTATCAATGACTCGCATCATCCTCTGCATAATTCATTCTTCAACACAATATAGCTGTGGCACTTCCACTCTCTCAAAACAATTTATGGCACCGTCAAGACCAGAAAACTATGTAGAAAAGAGTGTTGTTTGTCATGATAAAATTTAAAATACTACATTCGTGAATGAATACAACTGAATGCAGACAAAAAGTAGATATCAATAATCATTCAATTAACCAGTATATCCAGAAATACCTAGTGTGAAATAAGTTTAGCATTTACTTGAATTTTTAGGGGTGTCCAAAAATAAATACTGAATAAACATCGATCATTTATTGCTTCGTATAGTTTTCACAATACAGAATGAATGAGTGGAACTAAGGTGACATTTTATTATGATTTAGTGCCCGAGCTGTAAATATCACGTTGCAGTTTCGGGCCACAATTTGAAATGGATAATCAAGGTTAAGATCGGCAAGACTCAAATCTGTAAATGACCCTATTTCAAACGTTATCCCTCAGCTACAACACCATGTATTTACCTTTAGATTCAAGATTCTCGCCCATCTATATCTAAACCGTAGTTAACAGCCTTCCAATGGCAGAGACACATTAGACATAAGATGCCATGGCAATTAACAAGAATTTGAGTTATTTGATCATTTTTTTCCTACCTCCCCTATTTTACATGTTCGGACAATTAAATAAAGATCACTGTGGAAGGGATTGAGATCATTTTGAAATTCCCAAACTCTTGCTGCATATCAAAAATAAAATAATTGTAAAAAGAGCTTATCATGTCATTGTCTCCAATCCAATTATGTAAAACATCTTACCATATATGATTTTTGGGGAATATGCATCATTGTAGTCAACTTCCGTATGTTCAGGCAAGCCTCAATGCAATGTGGGTCAAGGATCAAGCCGACAAAAACTGGAAAACCTGAACATTTTTCTTAAGTATGATGTCAAAATTGCAGAATCTGATGTGAATACTTCAATACAAGTGCCTTGGGTGGGGTGGGGGTGTGCTTTACTAACATATCCACTTTTCTATCATTTTGGTCGCACACAAAGTTCAAACAAACCATAATCGGGGACTATTTCATTCAGCAGGGTTCTGCGAAGCATCTTGTGAACTATACAAAATTTTCATCGCTTGAATACAGTAAGCTGCCTTTACAAACAACTGTGGCCATCACTGTTAATATCAGCCACAAACAACAGGAGGATAATATGTAAGTTGTTCACATCTAAGGGCTGCACGTATCATGTTTCAGTTTTCCTACAAACACACACATATGCCATCAAATGTCACGTGCAGCCCTCAAAACATTTTGATTACACAGTTGGTACTTGATCCTCGGTAATGCTGAACGAGGGCCGTCCTAAGGAATTTGCTGGTTTCAACAATGGTACTCAGGCTTCAAAACCATCA
This sequence comes from Ptychodera flava, assembly GCF_041260155.1. Classification (NCBI taxonomy): domain Eukaryota; kingdom Metazoa; phylum Hemichordata; class Enteropneusta; family Ptychoderidae; genus Ptychodera; species Ptychodera flava. The sequence continues at coordinate 243,530 of NW_027248411.1, forward strand.
TCACAGAGCTAGCCAGAACATCAATGGCGTCAATGGCAAGCTTAACAGGGCTGACAACATCGTCGTCGATTATTCAAAAAGCATTCAAGTTAGAAAGAAGACGATGGACATTCACACATTTTCTTTGGAAGAAATCGTGAAACTGATCATCCATACGTTATGAATTGAGATCGAGAAGTATAGATTGAATGCTTGAGCGTACATGGCGATTTATAAAATCAGAGTTCAACGGATTGCTTGATTTTGACATGGAGGCATATATGTATACTCTGAGTATCTGGTGTCCTTGCTAGCTTACCACAGAAGGGCACACAAGCACTTCTCTGATGTTCGTTCGTATACCATAGACCCTTCATAGAGCTCAAGGGACCGTAGGATCGTACACTATAAATCCACCAGTGCACAACTCTTATTCAAGGCCGACCATGTTTGCGAATACACCGGTGCATTGTGGATATAATGTGACCCCCTAGTTTGCTGGAAAAGGTAAGTAGTAAAAAGTATGTGTACCTTTGGGATAAATCTTGTTTTTTCTACAAAACATCTTGTTTTTTCTACAAAAACATCTTGTTTTTTCTACAAAACATCTTGTTTTTTAACACAGGGAACTCCCTCTTTACGCGCATATGCGTAAGATGGAGTTCCCTGAGCGCTAGCTATGACTGCGCCTAACATCAATATATACTAAAAATAATTCCCCAGAACTGCTCCAATATGCGGTAACCGTGGAGACGGAACGGGCTTTGTCATTGATATGGCTAACAGATGGTTATCTAAAAATAATCCAGTGTGGTATGTATAGACATGAAAGCTGCTGGTAGGTCCCCTACATGAAGTGAGGGTGACCTCACGTACGTGGACAGCCGGCACTGATGTCACTCATTGACAGATTACTCATTGTAATAGCTACCGGAAACTGACGTCAGTGTTTTTCCTGGTATTTCAACATCTGTATAGAAAGAAATAGCCACATTTCAATAATGGACGGAGACTCTTCAACACAGACTGGCACTTTCAAGCTCTACAGATGGATTGGAGTCCAGAAGCCCTGAATGAGTGAATTAGGAGTGTGTGATATAGTTATTGGAACCAACACTGAAAGAACCGGTAGAATTTGAATGGTTGTTATATTTGATGACCAGTGGATCCATCCTCTACAGTGTACATGTAATTTATGCGCAGCTACATACCCTACCGGAACCGTAGGGATGTTGCGCAATACCCCTATCGGGACGTTTCCAGAAGGACTTTCCAGTGAGACTTTCGCAATACCGTTCCGGTTGCTTAGTAACTTGTGATGTCATGATTGAGATGAAACATTCTAGGTTTCATATCCATTTAATCCATAATATCGTAGGTATCGTTCCAGCGGCGGACTAAATCCTTCTTTTTTTTGTATTTATAATGCCTGCTTGAAAATGTTCTGAATAAGTTCTGACCCGTTTTCTGTTGTTGCGCCTTTTTCTTGTATTTGTGTAAGCAGCTGTTTATATTGCACATAATAATGTTTATATTTCTCTCGTCTCTTTGCTACACCCGTTTTCCCTTGTATCACATCAATAATAACACCTGGTATAGGAGTTAAAGCTAAAAGAACTGGAACTGTCGGAATTGCCGCTATTACAGCAGAACTTACAAGAATTCCTTTAGTAATATTAAGAGCCATATCAATTCGACCCATTAATTTGTAACTTCGTCGATATGCAGCACTTGTTCTTTCTATGTAATCAGCCAATTGTTCAACGCTTTCAACAACTGAGATGTGCATTTTTTTACTGTATATGTAAGGGGATAAAAAATAATTGTAGTAATATAGAAAGACAATATGGCAGAAGGAGGAGAAGAAAATATACCACTCCAGGATTTCGATGATGCAAATTTAAATGATGATGACGCTACTGCTGAAACATTCTTTATAGACGATGATAATGCTCTTGCAGAAGCCGATCCTTTCCTGGCTAGCCCGAAGGCGGGTCTTCGGGCTGAACTTATAGTAGATGAAAAATTAAGTATGGTTAATAAATTCTTAAAGGAGAATAAAATTACTGATTCGGATGCACTAAATGTATTGGCTATGGAATCTGAGATTAAGGATGGAAAGCTGTATTATAAAAACCTCAAGCTGTCTAAAGATAGAGGAGGTGGATTTTATAAGCTCACCACATTAATGAGAGAAAAAGGAGGACATGAATTTATGAGAGATGTATTAGGAGGTCGATCTAGCGCAGAGCCCGAATATGTGAGTCGTACATTGTATTCTGAAGATGTGAAAAATGATAAAATACCGGCTGAGAAGATGACACCAGAAGACATGGGTGTATACAAAGATGAACTGACATTCTTACGGCAAGATGCTTCCGGTAATGCACACAAAATACAAGCTTTTGAAAATAAAATCGAACAATGGAACAATCTAAACCCAGAATATAGAGCTATTAATGATGAATTAAAGATTGCGAATATGCGTATTAGCGACCTTAACAATGAAAAAGTTAAAATAAGGCTAGAGAAAAGAGAAGTTGAAAAACAGTTAAAGGAAATTCCTGAAGATCACACCCAAGCAAAAGAAAAAGCCGAGAAACTACTAGCTGAACTCATAACAAGAGAAGCTAAAATTGACAATCGAATTGAATACGAACATGGTAAGATCAGTGAGGCGCGTGAAAGTCTGGCTACTACTAGGTCTCTTCGTGATGTAATTTCCGATCCAGAATTGTCACTCAGGCTGAAGCTGACAGAGTTATTTAAACGAAATGGTATTACAATAGCGGCATTACTTACTGCCCTTGGAATGACAATATCAACAATTGCCCTGGCTGTGACTAGAGGAGGAGGAGGGGGAGCAGGAACTGGAGCAAACACAGGAGGTTCAGGTCCGCCCAAAGTATATACAAAAGCGAAAGAAATTGTAAAGCAATTTGGCGAATGGTTAAAAACATTGGCCGCAAAAAGTGCTGCTGCAATACCAGGTTTAATCGGCTCCCTTGTCAGTTTTCTATTAAAAACAGCAGGATCGGTGGTCGGATTTGTTGGAGAACAGCTATGGATATTTTTGACTGGATTAACATTAGTCATTATAAATAAAATTATGTATTAATATATGGCCCCGCATGTTTGGTGAAAAGAATATTGCAAAGTTTCTTTCTAAAAATAAAGACCTGTTTGGTTTTCTCTGTCGAATGGAATGGTGCAAACTTCGGCGGGTAAATCGCCATATCCTTCGAGCAAATCCAGGTGTCCGACTCAAAGATGATAATCTGTATCATAACATATTAGCTTTCGTGAAGGAATGTCAAAAGACTAACTTCTTTAAGCGACTAGAATTCATAAACGTCTTTCAGGAGATTGACGTCGACGATGAAATGGAAGTCCAACATCTCCAAGAATATTGGGTTCTTCGATTGATTCGCGACACAGGCAATCGATTTATCTTTCAGGCAGACGGAAATATTTACGTAAAGATGTGATTAATTTTCTTTTTTCTTCTACTATATACATTACACGAAAATGGGGTACGATAGAACATTATCACCGACTTTCAGCAACCGAATACCGAAGGGAACGAAGTCAGAAAGAACTCATCATGTGATTGCTCATAATCCAAGTGAGGCAGATCCAGGCCAGACACTTATCATACGATGTCCGAAGTTAGAAAGCGGAGTAGTACTAGTTCCAGATACTTTCGACCTGGTTTTTGATCTCGAAGTAATGGGAGATGAATATAACCGAGTAGTACAAAATGTTGCAAAAAATTTGGTGGAGCGTATGGTTCTCACATTTGAGGGGCAGCAACTTTTCAATTTGAATAAATATAACCTCATTGAATGTTATCGCGATCTCTTCAAACATAAAAAGGAGAGAACGAACATGACACTGTACGGAATTCAGAACGAAAATCTAAGAAAATTAAGAAGCGGTGCGACCGATGCAGATGCCGCCGTCGTGAACGATAAGTTACTTTTCGACACATATAAAACAAAATATGCTATTCGTCTCACTCACCCCCTCATAACAGGTCATGGAGTTGCATATCCAAAAGCGTTAGGGAGTCATATCGAATGGGGAATTACGTTGGCACCCGCCTCCCAATTACTTGTCAGTAATCAGGTTGTTACAGCCAATTATAAATTAAAAACATTCAAATGGAATACGAAACAATAACTGACCCCGAACTCGCGGGGTCAACTGCTGGTTATTACAACGGTGGAAAAAGTTACCTTTACGAGCATATACATTATTTTAGAATAATCCCATTCAAAGAATCGGACACGGTTATCAATGAAAATATAAATGTACCACGACGTAGCATTAGAGGTATCGCTATACTCTTCACTAAAAATCAGAATCAGACAGAACTGAACAGTGAACTTTTCTTTAACCCCTCCATTGAATCTGTGTCTGTATCAATCGAAGGCATTGCAAATAAAGTGTACGCTCAGAAGATGATACCAAGACAATTTTGGCGAGAGACGCGACGGTATTTTGCTGAAGATAAAGATTGGTGTGAAATTGATATAGATGAAGTTGATTATTTGAAGAATAAATTCTGTCTGTTTATCGATCTGCGTAGTTTTAAAGATATTGAGTTTCATGGAAATGGTTTAAAAGTAATGAACACAAAGGACGGAATACAGCTTGAGATCCTGAAGAAAGATGCCTCGTGGGGTGGCGATGACGCTCACAATGATAATATATTTGCCCACGTTTATGTTATCAGTGATGCCCTGGTCTCTGTTGAAAATAGTAGATTAAAGTCTTTACAATTTTAAACCGTAACGTAGGTCATTCCTAACGGATCTGTTTCTGCCAACCATTCGCCCGTGTCCAGATCGCATAACTGCACACGCTTGATATCATTTGGCGCCATCATAATTTTACTACGCTTTTCACTACGGATTTCTCCAGCCTTTTTCCGTACAAACTGTACAAATTGTGCCTGCTCGGGCTCCTTCCTAGTTTTAAACAGATCCTTATAGTCTTCAAAGTTCAAATGTTTTCTAACACAAACATCTTTCACCCCTTTATTTTTTTTCGTCTCGGAAGTTGGAGTTCGAAAGCATACACTTTTGAGCGTATGCCGACAAAATCAAGAATAGGTACACCATTCAACTCATCTTTAAATTTACCTATCACTTTTTTATTAATCTTCGGAACCCATCTCATCCTTCATCCCACTAGTATCGTAGATCGACTCCTTACCATTCTTTTCCACATCTTCCCGAACTATATCATTGAAAGTTACGTCCGGGGAGGGTATCGGCACACTGTAAACAAAACTGTCAGTATCCATGTAGGCTAATCGTATTCCAGGGAACCGTACCCGAAAGTAATTGTAATGCGTCTCATACATAAGCAGCTTAGAAAGTTCCAGTACTGCGGCGCCAATGAAAACTGGCTTTTTATATTCATATTGTTCCCTTTTCAGTTCCAGTAGGACACTGTCGCAGGAATCGCCATCCTTTTTGGAAGTTATGAAAGTCATATGTTTCGTCTTTGGATCATACTTCTTAATCTTTTTACAGCCACTATCCGTACCGTTCCAGTCCGAAACAAATTAAAGTCTCTGTACTTTCGAACATCCTCTATCGTCTTACCGAACATTGCATTATTCATCAGCTTATAGAAATTCTTTTCAAAATCTGTCGTCCCCTTTGTCCTCATTTCAGTGTTAAAGTCAATATATTGTTTGAGACACGCCCTCTCATCGAAAGCAAGCACCCGATACACCTTTTTCAATCTCATTCCCATCCGAAGATAGAATTCCAGCAACTTGTAGTGTAAGATGTATCTCTCTCTGTCCATAAGACTTGTAATCAGTCGACTGCCCTGCCTCGGAAATTCGTAGTGATGCGGTGCTAATGGCAAATCGCTGTGTTCTTTATGTAATTCGACCGGATATTCTAAGTCTACTTCTAGAAAACTTGGTGGAAAGGTGGCGCCAGGTCCCCACGCTCCGCCGGCTCCGCCTCGGGCATACCATTCGTCCCACTCTTCCCTCGTCATCCAATGAATTCCGCCCGTTGGCATTGGTTGACTCATTGCCCATCCGTAAAGATTATTAGCATCGAGATATTTTATTTCGGACAATGGTTTCTCCGGATCATAATTCCCACCAGCGGCCCCATCAGGCTCGTCTGTAGCATAAGCTGGATGATTTGTCTGTAAATAATGAATATTACACTGGCTGATACCGCCTCGAATCCCCCTCTGTACGAAATTCATCTGCTCAGCATCTTGAATGAGCCCAAATTTATTACCTGTGTAAAGTAACATAGCATCCCATGTCAAGCCGGGCGCTGACATGTAATGGGCCGGATCTAACTTATATGCTTCTAAACATGTGTCACGGAAATTTTCGAATATATTTGCAAGAAGTAGAACGTCAGTCTCACAATAGAATTCCATATAATCACGAATCGTCTTACATCCAACTTCGTCCCATACTCGCAAAGCATGTTCGTAATCGGACTCTGAAATCCCCTCTTCCGTCAATTCGCTATAAAATTCCCCCCTCTCCGGGAGCTCCCCCTCTTCTAGTCTGTCAACCGAGTCTAAATATTCGTAGGGGAAGAAACCTTTCGCCCTTTGAATGTCCGGGTACGTAAGTGGTACTGCCGTCCATCCGTGGTCCGGCACAGTCGTTGCCAACTTCGCGAGCGACCCCATCATCAACTGAGCACTATCCATAAACTTTATAGAAAAGAAACGTTTCTTTATCTCCCTCTTCCCATCAACAACAATTGAGGCACTAAAAATAAATGTTTTCGAGAGACCCATAATTCCACCATTGCTCGTCTTAGCTATGATTTTAGGCTCTGGTCCGGGACCATCATCTATTTCATGTAATTCTTTCAAAATAAAAGAACCATCGTATCCCTTGAGGTTGTGAAAGTAGATAGGAATGGTTCTCGACGGTCGACATCCCTCGCAATAAAAAGTCGCCCCCTCCTTCACTACTCGGTATCCTGCCGGCTCTCCACTGCAATACAGACTGGATTGTCGTAATTAGAAGGATCTTTCATCGGTATTATTTTCCAATAATACGATTTCGAATAATACTCGCCCGTTCTTTCATATCCTTTAGAATTCTGTAACACAGGAGAGACCTGTGAATGTTCTTTTACCATAAACTTTTGGCCGCCGTTCCGAAGGGGCCCACCCCCGTTCCACCATAACATACGAAAGACAAATTGGAATATGTCGACCGGTCCCCTTCTCAATAATTGCCTCAGTATCTGCATAGACGACGTAGGGAGAAGGAACCTTCTTCCGATGTCCTTCGAATTGACATACTTCCTTAGGAAAAACTGGCTGGGCGGCGTCTGTTCCACAGTATACCTGATGTTTTTCTAATTCTTCTGTTGACTTAAAACCTCTTTTACAAACCATACAAATACACTTCTGTCTGCGCTCATTCTTTCGATTAGTATGAGAATTAAGAAGACGATTTAACGAAGTAATTGGCACGAAGTGACCCCCGTTCCCACCAACTATCAGTAATATATTTGCTACCCGATCCGCTCCGCCGGGTCCCTCGGCTCCGCTATATAACACAGTTATGTCTGACGGGGCGGGATCGGACTCGTGGATCTGAAACACTTGAAGTTTCGTGCTCGGATTTTGCTGCTCGAAGCGCCTGAATACAGTCAGATCAGCGGGCGTAGGAAATGGAATGCTCTCCCAACAGTAGTCAGCAATAAATTTGTCAAACGTATTCCATTTTCTCCTTACCTGACCACATTTCTTTTTGCGAAACTCGGGATCGCTCAACTTTATACTTGCTACGACGGCATACTGAAAACAATTCTCGGCCCCCACCGGTAGAATAAGTTCGCTAACACAATGCTTATTTTTTAACCATCCGGGAAGTTGGACTGCGCCCCCGGCACCGAGTAAAGCTTCTACTAGAATTACTTCAAAATTAAGTATCTCCTCGAGAACGAGACCAGAACCCTCAACAGCTTCAATTGTATCAAGCATACGATCGTAGCGATCTATTAATTGTTGTTTCACATCCGCCCCTCTTACATCTTTTGTGTATGTATCTTTTAATTTAACAGGCAATGTACGATTTTGTGTATTACCAGTTTCGGATCCGATAATTTGACTTCCATTTCAGTATAAACAGAGTACATCTTTCTTTCTTTGGCCATACCTTCAATATCCACCAGCTCCCCGATATCCTCGACTCGCTTGACTTCAGGAAATTCTTTTCGTAAAACTGCTCCTTGAATGCTGTATGTAATCGACGGGCCATAATAATCTTTATGATATATACTATCCTAAAATTTTTTAAAATGAAAAATAATTATTCTATGATAGGTCATCAAAATCCACTATAATATTTTTGTCAGCATTTATTTGTTTATATATCTCACCTAATCTTTCTAAGCGACTAGTTCTTCCGCATCTTGAATTTCTGGTTTATTAGGCGCAGCACAAAATAACCTCTCAACAGTGAAAGAAAGGGCACGCTTACTTAAGCGCGGTTTAAATGCTAAGAATTCTATCTTACTACCTTTCCGGATATTACGAGGTACAATAGCAGGATTTTCTCGGACTGGCAATGGGCTCACTGTTTTAAAAGCACAGTCAATTTCTTGAACCATATCAATACATGTATCGAAATCGTGAGCCCTCTTTTAAACCGAAATTTAAAATACGCAACTGGCTGCGCCCCGCTCCCTCGCTTCTGATACACTTTAGATGGATTGTAAAATCCAGTAGTATTCTTGGAGTGAGCGGCTAGGCTTGCAGCATAACTTTTAGCAGTGCTTGCATCAAACTTTCACCTAGGTACGGAATATTATTAAATCAGTAAACTTTTGAAGACTCGGTTGCCAACGGACACACATTTCATCGCATGTAGCAGGATCTTTAGAACCGTACTTAGGTCCGATGGGGAAAACCACTTCTAGCTCACTGTCTACGTATATGAAAGGATCTACCAAATATTCTTCAAATATGAGTTTGCCGTCACTGATTCGGACGCCTTCTCCGGTTTCAAGTATTTTTATTGCAGTTGAAATAGAAAGGATTGTCATTGTCTTATCGTATATATCTTAATAAAAATAATTTAAAAAAAAATTTTTCTATGATATAGTATCCTAAAATGTCATACATATTCATAAATGGACCAACTGGAAGCGGTAAGAGTTACGATGCAGTAAATTTGGCGGAGACTCACGTACCAGAATTTGACACTAGTTTTTCCAGCAACATTGCCGACTTTTATAATGGGCGCCACGTTTCGATTGCCGATTTTCAGAACCAGTTTATAGAACATACGCTTAGTTTACAATGTCAGGCTGGGAGGGTGGAGGCTTCCCCTTCGGAAGCTACATTATTTGTGACTCTTCCATAATTCAACATCTAACTTTTTCTCAAATCCGGGCGTGGCAGCGGAAGAAAAAAAGATTGTTTCTAGAGCATTTGACCATTTACATAGTTTCATTATCATATTCAAAGATATGCCTGGGATTATTGCAGGCGGAATGTGTTGACTCGAGCAAGACAATATGAAATAGCCGCCTTAGAAGAACTAGAAGAGATTCACAACAAGTTCAAACAGACTTTCTTAGAAATTTGCCACGACTACAGACTTCCATGTTTGGTAATTCATCAATCTCTTACCCCCCTCCTTCTCAAGAATATACTTAATCCAACAATTGATACCGAGACAGTCGGACCAGTAGAATATCCACGAGCTTTTGACTTTGGAATTGCATGGAGCGGCGGCAGCCAAGGATTTTTAATAGACGGTTTCAGCAAGGAGGAACTTGAAAAAGCGTACTATCCACCTGGTCAAGAACAACTAGAACAACCTCGAGTCTCACTCAAGAACCTACACAAACTTCTTAATGCTTGTGAATCTGTGTGTGCTTATAATGCTCCATTTGACTTACGAGCACTTTATATGATGAAAAGGGGGGACTTTAAAGTTACTTGTCTATGGCTCATGTCAGTTGTGTACATTATACTTCAGCCAGAACTTATAGATAAAGCTGAAAAAGGGGGACTCGAAAGAACGGACTGTGATAACATGAGAAGTCGCTTTGAAGATCTTGCAAACTTAATATGTTCAGGAACCGAGGTACCACCTCATCCACATACTGCCGAAAAAGATGCAATAAGTGAACATTACTTACGACAGTACATGATAAATACTTGGCCAGGTGGGGGGTGGAAGCGAGGTGCACTTTCGGCTTTCAAGAAATTCAGGCCTGCTCCATGGTACTTATTGAATAACTTTCGTAAATGCTTACGTAAGTACTAACGTAAGTACTTGACAAGTACCAGCACAGGAACTTGGTCGAGTACTCCTTCGGAACGTTACGAAGTTCTAATAACATTTTCCTCCGGCTCCCAACTATTGAAACTTTCTGGATAACCTTTCCATTTTATCAGATAATATTTCTTTCCTCTAATTTTTTTCGTCTTCAAAATTCGTTATACTCTGTACAGCTCGTCGGCCCATTCCGAAAGGGCGCTCTGAAGTTCATCGGAGTAGAAAGTGCCAAGTATTTCCTCTCCATTCAGATCTTTTATTTTGTAAACTGGTGGCGTTCCCAGTCCAACCGCATACACAACTTTTGAAACCACGAAAATCTCCTCTGTCCAATTGGTAAATATCCTTTCTTAAAAGTGGTCTTGTATTTTGTAATTCGAACCCGTTCTCCCGGCTTGAATTCAGGGTCAACTCCCCGGCTGCCAACTCAGGGTAAAGTGTATAAAATGCCTGCCAATCGTTCTCCTCTGTTACGTCGACGGGTTTCATTTTGATACTTCCGTGTACGGTGTTATTGTAATTCTCAAGAAGTTCTGGTAGAATGGAAGCCATTCTCGTGTCTGTTTATATGTAAAGTATTTCCACATCATCGTCTTGAGGGTCCGATTAAAACGTTCAACAACGCTAGCTTTTTTGTCACTGTAGGTGTGAAACCAGTGAATGCCTGACTCCTCAACCATTTCTGCATTTTCTGATTAGTAAATTCCCGCCCCTCATCTGTCTGAAGTTTGTCGGGCCTTCTCCCGATTTCTTAATCACGTCTTGTAGCGCCTGTAACGTATCATCAGCTGTTTTTGACTGTATCAGCCTGGCCCATGCGTATTTACTGAGCACATCGATTACTGTTAGCATGTATCGAATGTTATGATTCTCTTTTGCGAACGGGGGAGGGAATTCCACGAGGTCAGCCTGCCACTGTGAGTCTATCGATGTTACAAAAACGCGCCTCCCACCGCGAGTACGAGGTACCGGTTTATGTAGATTATAAGTTAGCTGAGTTTTTAACCAGTCCTGCACCTCTTTTTTAGTAATTGACAGGAGCCCGCTGGAGCGTGCTGCGTCATATAATTTTTGTACACCTCCAAAACCAGTTTTCGGGTTGTAATATAATTCTCTAAGAGTTCCTTCGGGATTTCCTTCAGCTTCCATAATTGCTATATTATACGAAAAATTTTATGTCGTACGGTTGCCGTAAACGAAATACTAGTTTACTGAATGTTATCCTTTTCAATTGCTTGATTAGGTCCACGGCTTCCTGTTCTGACACCTCCATTCCATATTCTTTTATAATAGTTTTGTTGTCTATCTTGCTCGGTGTGTAAAATAGTATTAACATCTTTATGTTTTCCCTGAATGGTTTACAAATACTAGTATATTGCTGAGTCAGAACCCAGACAGATAGTCCGTAGTGTCTTCCACTGAAACCAAGTTGGACTAAAACATCACTGCGATTCTTCATATCTTTGGACGAGGAGCAGTCGTCAAGGACTATTAAAGTGTTCGTGTCGCCCCATTCGTCCGTATGTAGGTTAGTGTATCACCCAAAGCATCGAATCCGACCGGAAACACGAATATGTTGTCATCGGCGAAAATGAATCTTTTATTATACGTTTTATTTTTCATTAATGTCGGGCAAATGAATATCACAATTCGAATTTTTCTCGGTACGGACCTGTGAGGAGGTCCATTACAAATTCTGTTTTGCCAGAACCCGTCGGTCCAGTTATAATCATGTTGAATGGCGGGTCTATGTATATTGACGTTTACTCTGGATCTATATATTGTAAATAAATGTAATAAATATTGCTAAAGATAACAACCCAATTTTACCATATTCGTGAATAGGGTCTGCGGTGAGTGTTGCAGATGCTGCCCGTTCCGAAGGCGGGGGAGGGGAGGGGGATCCCGACTCGTATCAGTCGCTCCTCCGGGCTCGTCCTGCCACTTCACAGGATCATCCCACCCTTCCATCTCATGTATAGCACTTTCTCGAACTTCCGTGTTTATATCACCATTCACCCCGAAGACCATAGATTCAGTTGCGTATTGCAATTCATTATTATAACCTGAGATTGCCGGGCCCGAAAGAATGACCATCTCAGACGGTAAGAGAAGTAAATTGGGTGAGACTGCCATATCAAGTTTGACACCAGTATTCATTATTGTGTCTTGATATCGCCTATAACTGATTACTTTGTCGGTATTACGAATTTCATCTTCGAGGAGAACGCCGAATTCTTTTCTTACTTGCTCTGCACTGCCAGTATCACCTACTATGGTACTGCGAATATTTGCTTGTGCGCCGAGTATGCAATATACGTAGGCTTCAAGGCTTTCATTGAGGCGGGCTAGGCCAGCCTTTGTCAATCCAGAGTCTCCCTTCAGAGGAATGAAACTATTATATTGTCCCTCCGATCCATCATTTCGGAAGAAATAGTAGTGTGGTCGTCTTTGTCGGACAGTACATGTTTTTTCTTTCCAAAATTGTATGTGTATAGAAAACGCCTCCGTCGGCAGAGAGGAAAAAGTCATGACCGTTGTATACAGCGGCAGGCTGTCGAACGGGCCCACGATTAGTGTAATATTCATAACCATAACCAAGACCCTTATTTTGACCTTTTCGATATCGAAAGTCGGACTTCGTTGGACTTATATTTCCAAATTCTGTACATAGAAGTTCATATTGGACGAGATTGTACGGATTGTCACCAGCTTTGAAGGTGGGGGTATCGTCTGGAAGTGCAACGCCCATTTCATGAAGGATACGACGTATTGTAAAATATACATGGAAACGGCAGAATGATCGTATTTGTGGTGGATATTTCTTATCGACGAGATGGGCGAATGATATACCACAACCAGTAGTGCTGCACCATACGGCGAAATTTAATTGCTGGTCCCAATATTTCATATGCGGGCTGCCCAGCCAGACATTACTTTCTTTCGCTGATCGATGAGTGATTACGTTATCTTTGAACACATCCCTTGGATGAAAAGTAAATTTTTCTGTCGGCGTTACATATATTTCTAAGTCCATGAGAATAGGTTTTATTCCTCCATTCGGTTTGGTAGGAATATCAGCATGCTGTACTGTGGTACGCTCGTCTTATTCAATGAAAAGCAACTGGGAATAGGTCTGTACTCATTATTTGTGTTTCTATATACATATAGATTTAAATGGAGGAGAATTTTCCCGGAATCCCTGTCGGAATCGTACTAACATTCCAGACTATGTTAATACTTTATTTCGGATTCAGGTTTAAACGAATTTTTTATTTTTTACTAAGAATAGATAACATACTGCAAACAATGGAGAATTTAATAAAGTCATCGCAGCGGCAATACGACAGCGCATTCCGAAGGGTCAACCACAGCGTCGGACGCTCGATCCATAATAGAGACAAAACGTGAAAAAATACTCTGTGTCATCGCAAGTGGTCAAAGCAAGTTATTTTTCGGTAAGGAGTTTACAGTTAGAGAAGTGGAAAGGTGGAACGATGAATCCATAACACGAGTCTTCAAAATGTACGAAGCGAAATACAGTTCTCTTATAAGTGATACCATCACTCAAAGTTTAATAGATCTAGGAGCCCGTGCAATAAGTCAGGTAGTTCCAATCGATGACCGAGATAACTATGCCACTGATCTTAAAAAGGTTTTATTCTAAACAGTGAAATAAAACGATTATCAGGACGGATAGCCTACACATGGGGCCCGTGATTGCTCTAATTTCCACCGGTTTAATTACGGGTAAACATTTAAATTTTAAAAAAATCGGGCTTAATATAAGACCCGAAATAAATGGATTCAACTTCGCAAACGGTTCCGACTCAGCAAACGGAAACGACGACGACCCCACACCGCAAACGGAAACGACTCCGACACAGCGCAACATAGAGAAAGTGACGTTACCGCCGAAGCATCCAGGGAGAGTTGCTGCAGGGAAGTGACTAGTGGAATGGAACAGGCACAACAAGGAGAAGATGCGTCAAGCAATGGAGGGGGAGGGAGGGGAGGGGAGTGATGCGGTAGCGAGTCCCTTTCGAGACCGTTCCGTAAGGTACCGCCTACAACGAAAGAACAGGGTGATAATAAATGGTATAATAAATGTTATCTTGTTTTAGGAATTGTGGGAGTTTCATTGACTGCATTAGGGCTATATTGGGGGCGTGCTCGACATAATTGTCCCCCCCGGAAAGATCCTCCCTAAAATCAGAAAGCGAAAAAACCAGAGCCCATAGCGGCTCCGGGGGGAGGGGAACCCAGCTCCTCTACATTGCATGAGATGGAGTAATACATAATTTTATTTATTATGACTAATGTTAAACCTGTTAAAAATATCCATAGCTAATCTCCAACTTCCCAATATTTTTTTATTTTTCTATTTTATATACGTGTCAGCAATCATGGATACTAAAACAGTTGTAAACACAATGTACGATGGTATTGTAATCGCTGGACTTGCGATGGGATATCTAATGATCTCCAGCAAATTTCTAAAAATTGATATGGGCGATCCAAGTCGTCCAAATTTAATTCGATTGGCAAAATTAGGCGGTGCGACTGCTGCCGCGGTTGCGACCAAAGATCTCCTTGAACAGAAAAATATTATTCCTGCAGAACCTTATACTTTGTAATAATATACAGTTAGCTATGGCTTCAGCTATAGGAATGACAGTTCTCGGTGCTGTATTAAATGCAACGGCATTCACAGGAGGAAATATTATCGGACAAAAGCTTTCTGGGAATGGTGAGGCTCTTATTGAAGAGAAAGTCCGACATGATAAAGCATTAGAAAAATTTGAACATGATCGCAACGTCTGGTCAGAAAAAAGATTACTCCAGGCTGACTGGGAAAGAGAAAATCAAGCAAAGGATGCACATGCTGCGGCAGAATTAAGAGATACAGATGCAGAAATCCTAGAAGAAGCAGAAGCGGTGCAAAGCAAAGCAGTTCAATTCTCAGATTATTATCAGCCAAGTCAAGAGCAAAAAAAATATGAGATGATCTATATTGCTGGAGGATTGGTCGTGGGATGGTTTATGTTACACCGGTAGGATCCTTCGGAACGACTACAATAATTCAATACAAAAGCTAATTGGCCAGTTATTGAAATTGATCATGTTTCCATCCTGATCTGTTACCCAAATACGCATTGAACTCATATAGTCTGAGCCTTTTCTCAATGGCATGGAAATTGAGCCGTTTTTAAAATTATAGGTGACCTTTTCACCTATTTCTTTTGTATCCTGAATGGGAAGTGTTTGTAAAGAGTCTGATACTACTCCCTGTATGTATTCGTCAGAGCCCAAGCCAACATAACTTCCAGTAAAATCAACAACATCTGAATGAACTATATATCAGTGGCTGTTAAGAAATCTGCTAGACCTGGACTCATAGTACTTTTATCGCAGGGTTGTCCTCAGGTTTATCTGAAAAGCCGACTACGTTGGCGAAGCTACCTGTGGCATTGAAATAGACTTTAACATCTTCAACCAAAGTTAGAAGAACGCGGCCTGTCGGCAGATGTTTTTCAAAATTAATTTTTTGCTTCAACCGATTGCTTTGTTTAACGTATCGATATTGTAGTTACCCGGTCGTATTGATTTAGTCTTCTTCGGTTGGTCGCCTTCTTGGTATTTTAATACATTATTCGTCGATGTTATGTTATGCCATGAATTGTACAGTCCACACTCTAGCAGCCTTATCTTCGTAAACTGTGATATGTCAATGCAAGGGTTAAAATACATAGTAACCGGTTTGCCTGTTTTGCTTACAATCTTAATGATCATCGTTGTATGTTGTATATTATTACAAGGTATTATTTTAATTTTCACTGTATATAGGTTAATTATGTCTGGTCCAAGTAACTCCGGTCTAGGTGCAATTCGTGTACAAATCTTGAGCTTGAAGATTTAAGTGATGTTAAAGTGAACAATAATACTAAGATAGCTACTAATCATAATAAGGATTATGTCCTTCGTTACAAGGACCGCGAAAAATATTTCGTTTTAGCCGCGGCGCCCACGAGCATGCTGTAGAATTTTCTGAACTTACAGACATTGATGAACCGTAATTGACGCCACAAAGGCTTCGAATGATCCTACTCCTTTTGCACTGACATGGAATTCGGCTAGTCGGAAATTCATGCCTTATAATGTACCACGTAACATCTTAGATATATTGGATAGTGAAATTAGTGGTGGAGTTGCTGAACTGCCAGGAACTCCAAATGTTATTTATTTCGATAGCAATGTTAACAAGTACAAGTTGTTAGATTTTTAGTTGGCTTACTCCTACGAATCCATACATTGCACTTCTTGGTATACCGATTCACCTTAAAATTAGTCCTCTTAATACAATAATGAAGGCAGATAATACACTAAGAAGGTGGATAAACGAGGGGGAGAATTATTGCTCGTATACAGCTAGCGGAGTTCCAGTTAGATTATTTTGGGACACAACTTTAAAGAAACTGGGTCTTAAAAGTGTTGGTGATGAGGCAGCTGTTCTCACTTTACAGACAGTAAATCAACAGATGACTGATAATATGAAAATACTTCAACATGGTACAGTTCTCATTAGATGTGTAAAGTTAGCTACTGGAGATGAATTTGACGATTTGGTTGGATATTATGCTATGAAACAGATAACAGAACAACTTGTGATATTATCATAAGTATTGATAAAGATCGCAATGAAATGAGTATTGAATGTTTTGTTGGTGGGAATAGAGTAGAGAACGACTTAGGAACTACATTTGTACGTAGAGATAAAAGAGTGAACACTTTAGATATCAGTACCATTCATCTAAAACGACTCATTTTGTTTGAAGTAATGGTCTTCCGACATATTTTAAGTTCAGAGGAAATTACTAAAATTTTATCTATCGGGTGAACAAGTTCGCACCGATAGGTAGCCCGTTCCGGCTCCGGGGGTTACTGCATATTGGAGCAGTTCTGGGATTTTCTTTTTTAGTATAGTATATATTGATGTTAGGTGCAGTCATAGCTAGCGCTCAGGGAACTCCCTCTTTACGCGCATATGCGTAAGAGGGAGTTCCCTGTGTTAAAAAACAAGATGTTTTGTAGGAAAAACAAGATGTTTTGTAGGAAAAAACAAGATGTTTTGTAGGAAAAAACAAGATTATCCCAAAGGTACACATACTTTTTACTACTTTCTTTTTTAAAGTAGCCTAATTCAAAGCTTCTACTCCTCAAGTCGGCATTCTGCATCGCAAAATGGCATGTCCGCATTTCGCATTGCAGAATGACATGTCCGCCGCAGAATTGCATGTCTGCATTTTGCATCGCATGTCAGCATGTTGCATCGCGGGTCTTCATTGCGCATGATCAAATGTAACTTAACATTTAATGTCTCCATAGCAAATTCTCTCATTCTTCATGTAAAAATGTCAAGTCTTCATGTCCAAATATTCGCATTTTGTACATCATCATGGCATGTCGTAATTACGAATGTCAAGTCCGCATGTCCAGATTTTCGCATTTTGTACCTCATCATGGCATGTCGTAATTACGAATGTCAAGTCTGCATGTCCAAATATTCGCATTTTGCATCTCATCATGGCATGTCGTAATTGCGAAAGGCATGTCGTAATTACAAATGGCATAGCTTAATTTTGGCAGCATTCAACGCCATATTCTCAATGTTCGTAGCCTCACATGAGTTTATAAATAGAAATACACCACTGAATTCGTTTCCGATCTTAAGACTTTACCATTGCATGATGTTGAGTCTTACAAAGGCATTAACAAAGTGGGAGACCGCTCCCATCTCACTCAGATTGAAGTTGATGTTTACAAAAATTCACGTTTATGAACCAAAAAAAGCGCACGCGCAGCGCAACGACCACTGCGCTTTAAGGTATCAGGAGAGTGTCACCAAGCGAAGACACCTCAGTTAAAACTGCTCGGCGGTTAGATAAACAAGCTGGTCACACGCTGTACAGTTAGGAAGCATTCATGCATACATAAAATACATCGTTCACAAAGTTTATTATTGTTATGAATCCATCGCTAAGACTGCGTTCACAAATTTATACCGGTGGGGGGGGGGGGAACTGGAGGAATCGCTATTGAAAACTTATTTTTTTAGATCCCCCTCGGGACACTAAAAATTGCCAAGTCCCACCCGTCTACATGATAAAACTGTTCAATGCCACTCTACATCGGCAGGAATATCCAAAGTATAAGTAAATCAATCACAATAATTCATTCAATAAGTGAAATAATCATTTCTTTATTTCAGCTCAATATGTACTAATGAGCAAAATAATGGCAGAAATGACAAAACAATGACTGTACCAAATACATTCATTAAGTGATCATCCAGCGGAGAAAAATCTTTAAAAGGAGCAGGTATGAGGAAATTGAATTTGTTCAATATATGTCTGTCTATACTTGTTTTAAATGTATACCTACACAAAGGGGAAGTTTTTTGAGTATTACTCCCAACAGGTCCCTTTCATTTTATCTTTGTTCCCAGCAATATTTTTCAGTCTCGTCCCCATGTGTATCCCCATTTGCTCGTGTTCCCCTCAAATCTCCGCCCACCAGACTTGCTCATGAATAATCCTAGTTCATTGTCCTTTTATTTGTTCATTTGATATTTGCGCTAACTCAATCCTTTCATCCCTGAGAGACTTGTGAGTGTAACCGGCATTGGGAGCAAAGATCTTACTCACCTTGGAATGACAACAAGGTTAGGAATAGATCTTATGGGTAAGGACCATTTACATTTTGTGTGTTTATAATTTAAATATAAAGTTGGACTCCTGATGGCAAATAAACATGTCCTGTCAAAAACTTGACAATTCCGATGGAGAAGTCACCATCCTACTGTAATTGGTCATTGGGAACCCATAATCTCATTCTTTACAAAAAAAGCCATGTTAATTTCACTTTCAGACCTAAGTGAAAGCTGGCGTGTACTTTAGCATCTTCTTGTGTCCTTTTTGATTTCATTCAAGTTCCTTTGGTCGTTTTGCAGTAAAGCGAAATTTCAATGTCAATGTTTCTTTGGTGACTTCAGAATAAAGAAACTGTAGACTTTGGCCAACATGATTTCAGTCGAATTAACTGGTAACTCAGCCAATGGTACAGGTAAAGCTTCGTTCCCATAAAAGAAACACAGTTGATAATTCACAATTTCAATATACGGAGAAACTTGCAGTCGAAACTCTCACTGATTCCACTTTATATAATTGGTAATGTCTAATGCACATAAAAAGTCTGAATGTTTATGTTACGTAATGTTCTTAGTCTTTTAAAACTTTAATTCTCATAGTATACATCTTTGGCAGAAAATGACCTTCAACAAACTTCAAAATGGTTAAGGAATTGATATCAATATATAATTGGATGCATTTTTGACTTATTTCAGGTGTAACATCATACCATTGAGATCATCATGTACAATTGTGAACAGTTTGAAGTTTACGGCATCATTTGTTCTCAAAGGCATTATTTATACAAACATTTGTACTGCTGATACAGGCTTTTTCTTTTAGTATACTATCTTACCTATAATATATAACTATTTAAAGGAGACACTGCTGCACAAATTTTTGACTGGAAATGTCAAGGAACACAGATTACAAAACATATAACGTTACTAAAGTTGTGATCATTTGTCATCATTTGCTGATCCATTAAAATCACCCTAAAGTTCATCTTTACCGTATCCCATCCCAAAATCTGACTCCGTATAGTAAACTTTTTTGGGTGTGAATTGTTTGTGAAAAACTATTAGTCTACTTGTCTAAAAATACAGACTGATGTATCATCAAAGCCTTCAACAATATAGTAAGCTATTAGGCTTCAGTTCAATCTCAATTATACATGGATTTCTGCCAAAAACACCAATGAGGGTGCTATTTTAATCACTTGCCAAAACCTTTCACAGGGTGAGTCAGGAAATAGGTCAGTGTTCAGCCTGACATAAATCAAACACGAGTCAATGGGGTAGTGCTGTTCAGTGTTCTACGGTAAGAATGTTTTGCTCGATGCTACCGTGGTCACCTATGGGAAATCACTTACAGTTTTGGAACATTTACCAAAATTGTACACCACACAGTTGAGAAGTGAGGGGAAGACATCCTGTGAGTGTACAGTTGAAATACACTTATTACAGCCTCCTGTTAGTCAACTCACAATCTTGGAAATTCTTAGTCAAAAAAATAAACATACAATAACACAAATACAAGAGGTCATTCGAGTGGTAAAATGTTGTGCTTAGGCACTGAAACAGTCGCAGATTTCCAACTAATGACTTTACAAGGACTTCAATTTTTTTCAAATTTATCAACAAAATCAGCCTCTAAGTAGGTGTGTTTGAGCTATGCGTCTCATTCACACTTGAAATCAACTAGAACACGACAAGTTCATTTCGTTAACTTTATTACAAAAATATATACGATAACATCTTCATCACCTCAAAGTTACAACTGCAGAATGATCATTTGAAAAAACATTCACTGTATAAACGATTCCATCAGGAGAATTGCAGTTATTTTTTATAATTATCAAAGCTAAACGTGAGGGTGTCATGTTTGTCACATTTCAGCATATTGTGCCATGACAGCAATCACATGACCCCCGCCCCAAAAAAGAACATTGCCAAAATAAAAATACTTAAAGATTGTCCTTCAAATTATTGTTTCGGAAACGTGTCTTTAAAGGTCTGGTGAAATGCCCATGTTGCAAAATCACAGAAATACAGTTGATGGTCTATAAAACAGTTATGTTCATTTCTTTTTTCGTTTAGCGCGCGTGATTATGAAATATGGCAAAAGAAAAATGCAATGTGGGCGTGTCCCCAAGCCTCTCCAGTCGACTTTTTTCGGCTTTCCGAAGTTTGCCCGACTCCGTATCTCATAACGGGAAGTAAGTATTTCACACCTCCGTAAGCTCCCCACGGGGGGTAACTTCTAGGGTTTCCGCTTACATGATCAGGACAGTGTCCTCCTTCACTATGGGAAGACGTTGTTCTTTTGGTGGCTGTGACAGCGGCAAGAGCATGAACGGCTCAACTGTAAACTTTTTCAGTGTTGAGTGTTTGAACCATAATGTGCTTGTCTCTTCTGGTTCGTACGATCGGCCACGGTCCCTCGGCTGAGCCTGCCTCGCTACTCGCTACACAGAAGGCTGGGACCGTAATGCAAATCAACTGCATGAACACCAACACTGAACGTTGTGACTGCCACTTATAAAATGCACTAGTCTGAACGTCGGGACCGCAATGCAAATCGACAGTAACTTAAAACGTAAATGGGACAGTGATTAAAATGAACTACAACACGGAAGGTTGGGACCGCGATGCAAATCAGCTGCATGAACAGCAACACTGAACGTTGAGACTACCATTAAAACGAACAACAACTCGGAGATATCGCGATACAAATCATGGAGGTAGAGTCCTCCCTGATACAAATCGACAGCAACACGGAACGCGGCACAACACAGAACATCTAGACCGCAATGTAAATCAACTGCAACACCGAACCTTGTTGCCTCGATTAAAATGCGTATGTCTGCTATGTATAGCAAAAGTTTCAATTCTCGCGAGCGAGCGTTCCTATGCCTGCTGTACACTAGCCCTGCGTACGATGCTGTGTGTTCCGCTACAGCTAAATGTGGTGAGCGGGGCGATTAGCTGTAGCGGAACACACAGCATCGTTCGCAGGGCTAGCTGTACACTGGACAAAATTACGTCAAATTTATCGCGAGGGCTCGATTGCGTGTGTCAAGTTTCAATTCTCGCGAGAGCCATTTATGCATGTTGTACACTAGACTAAATGACGTCAAATCTCTCGCGAGACTTGGCTCGATTGCAAATATGTACGACGGAAAGAACGCAATAATACGGAAGTAGACACAGTTTTTGTGAATCGCCGAGAGAGAAGCGCAGATTAAACAAAAGACTAAAAAACCCACGTTTTTTCTTTATTTTACCATATTTTTTAAACAAAAATCAGTTTCGCCACTGTGGCGAATTAGGATCGATTTTTTTCGCCACTTCGGATTTCGATTCGCATTGGCGAACGAACGTGGCGAATGGGCAGCACGAACACTGAGGCTGTTTTGTTAGCGGATACCGGGCAGAGATAAGGCGGCGTTGGACCGCTATTCGATGTAAATGAACACACCTGTGACGTCACAGACGGCCAACCATGATCCCCGCTGCGGGCGTGACCTGAGTGTCGCAAAATGACCCCATGAAAGCCGCGCATAGAAATATCAAAAAAATTAACACTTGCGCGTACTTTTAGGTTGCAATTATGTTGCGAGTGTAATAGTATTGACCCCCTGGAAGATATTCAGTCACATGAACGGGACCATTTCACCAGACCTTTAATTTGCCTAATGCCCAGTGAGTATGCCAAACAACACATTACAAAATGAAGGCGATTAAATTCATCTCTGAGAACAAATCGCCAATAAGCTGGGCATCTGGAAATGTTATAAAAATATTCTAAACTTTAAGAAAATATATTGCTGATATTTAAGACAATATATTGCTGATATTCGTGTTATTCTGGAGACAAAAGAGTCCAATGAAAGATATTCTGGACACATTTATCTTGCTTCAAAAGTTAAGACATGGCTAAAGATGGAAATTTACAAGCCTGTAAAAAGGTACATAAAACAGGTCATTTTTTTCTTGTGCATACAGTATACATTCAAATTTGCGTGCCATGATTCCGATAATGAACTTAAGATGTGTATTATGTTCTCAAAACTTTAAATACAGTAAAGATGATGGATTGGTGATAACAATATAATAAATTGATAATTGAAAAGGGCATTTAATTTTTTGAAAATTACCATACATTATACCACGTCAACCAACTCTTAATGTTAACGAAGTTATTACAAAATCACAAACAAGTACTTTACCAAATGAGTTTTGTCAGCTGAAGAATACCAGTGAGTGCCTCAACATACCCAGTTTTGAGCCAGTAACTTAAAATTACGTTAAACATTACATCTATTGAATATTGTTCAACTTCTAGCAACTTCAAGGACCAATGTAATCGAGTGCAATTTGATCACTTGGTCACTCTACTGATTAAAATAATGCTGATTGACATAGTGAATGATATTTCTATATACTAAAATTATTCACACAGATTGAATTCTTTCTTCAGCGCTGAAAAGGTTTGATGCAGTTTCCTTCTGACGTGTCTAATCTGATGCATATACATTTTTACACAACAAGCAGCATCAGCTCGATTGAAGTATTATCACACAAACTGGATAAGCTACAAATATGAAAGCTGCAGAAATGGACATTCGATGTCAACTCAGAATATTTCAATTGGATTATATCTTTTACCTACAGCTCCTCTCGTATTTAAAACAAAAAAATGAATAAACACAATGGATACATCGACGTTTGAAATGAAAAAGGTGAAATTAAACATTACAAACTTCAAGAAACATCTTTGAAAATCAGGAACCAGTAGGAAATCTTGTCGAGGTTCTGCCCCTCCTACTTAAGCACATATTCACATGTAAAAAGGGTAAATTATCAAATAAAACAGTGAATGCAGGTCTTTTCTGTCAATATTGTACACATTTGGTACTGGCGAACAAGATATATATTGACATCTTCATGTAACTGTTCCTAATGTAGGTAACTGAGGAAGAGGCATTCAAACCTAAATCTCTTCTATGGTGTACAATACTTTCAGTACACTGTTATGTACTTTTTTACATGCAGGTTCATCACCACAGTAAGGATTATATTTTACAATCACAGGGAGATGCAATTAAGATAATACCTCGACATTAAACATCAGAAGAGTGTCATCAGGCTATCAAATTTTCAGCATCTGAAAAATGAGTCAATCATCTAAATACGGTTAGATGCGGCATACATACATAGATTCATACATACAGACAGACACACAGACACACAGACAGTCAGACCAACCGACCATATAAACTCCCTTGGTATCTCTGTGGTATATTTGCATATACAAAATGTGAGCCAACACTTACGAGACAAATGAACATGCTATTAGGTTATTCTTTGAATGAAAATGTCTGAACAAGAAACGTTGGAAATGGTTAAGACGACCATGAAGAGGTTTTAGATAGGCAGTGTGTTATATTTTGTTGTGTTCATTTCATGCAGAATTATCACAGTTATGACAGGTTTTAACTTATGTGTAGTGAAAAACAAAACTCTTTGGTGCTATATCTAACATCCATTATCATGATAGAGATATTTGGGACAAGCTCAAATTTTACATTCTGTTAATTTCAATGACATTGGCAGAACCAATTGCACCTCAGTCTACAATGTATGTGACTATGTTAAGATGGGTTAGTGTATACCTTGACCTCATCTCTTCACTAAAACTCTCTTCTCCACTCAGCTGTCTCTATGTTATTATGACTCAGATCGATATGAGTAAATCCATATATGGACCAAAACCCTTCACTTAAACTCTGTGCACCAATGTTTCCTATGTTATTATGACTTAGACCAAGATGAGTAAGCTCATACATTGACCACATTGCTTCACTCAAACTTCTTGCATCATTGTCTCCTATGTTATTATGACTAAGATCAAGAAAGGCAAGTCCGCACATTGTTCTTATTCCTTCACTTAAACTCTGTGCACCTAGGTCTCCTATGTTATTGTAGCTGAGATCAAGATGGGTAAGTTCATACATTGACAACATTTCTTCACTAAAGCTCTTCACACCAATGTCCCCTATTTTATTATGACTAAGATCAAGATGCCCAAGTCCACACATTGACCTCATACCCACACTCAAACTCTTAGCACCCCTGTCTCCGATGCTGTTATGGCTAATATCAAGATGAGTCAGTCCATTCATTGACCTCATCACTTTACTCAAACTCACTGCACCACTATTTCCAATATTGTTGTTACTGAGATTTATATGAACAAGTTCATACATTGACCTCAAGATTTTACTCAAACTCCTTGTACCACCAGCTCCTATATCATTACAACTAAGATCCAGATGAGCAAGTCTGTGCATTGACTTCATTACTCCACTTAACCTCTTTAAACCCATGTGTCCTATGTTGTTATGACTAAGATCAAGATAGGTAAGTCCATGCATAGACATCATCCCAAAATTCAAAGTCATGGCACCTCTTTCGCCAATATTATTATTGCTTAGATCAAGGTGTGTAAGTGCATCCATTAACCTCATGTTAAAACTCAAACTCGTAACCCCACGGTCTCCTATGTTATTATGACTAAGGTGAAGATGAGTAAGTCCATGCATCGACCTTATCCCTTCACTCAAACTCTCTGCACCACGTTCTTCTATGTTATTATGACTAAGATCTAGGTGAGTAAGTTCATGCATTGACTCCAATAATTCACTCAAACACTTTGCACCACTTTTTCCTATGTTATTATGACTAAGATCGAAATGTGTAAGTTCATGTTTTGACCCTAATGATTCGCTCAAACTCTTTATACCACTGTCCCCTATGTTACTGTAACTGAGATTGAAATGTGTAAGTTTATGCATTGACCTCATCGCTTCACTTAAAGTTTTTGCTCCACTGTCCCCTATATTATTGTGGCTAAAATCGAGTTGAGTAACCCCATGCTTTGAGCTCAACTCTTCACTCAAACTCTCTGTGCCTCTCTCTGTTATGTTATGATGACTGAGATCAAGATGAGCAAGTTTACGCATTAACATCATCCCTCCCCTCAAACTGTTTGCTCCCCTGTCTCCTATATTATTATGACTTAGATCAAGATAGGTGAGTTCATGCATTAACTTCATTCGTTTACCCATACTGTTTGCACCAACAGCTCCTATATTATTATTACTAAAATCAAGGTGAGTAAGTCTAGGCATTGATTCCAAAACTTTACTAAAACACTTTGCACCATCAACTCCTATGTTATTGTGACTTAGATCTAGATAAGTAAGTCCGTGCATTGACTCCATTACATCACTCAAACTCTTTGCACCACCAACTTCTATATTGTTATGACTGAGATCAAGATGAGTAAGTCTGTCCTTTGACTTGATCCCTTCACTCAAACTCTCTGCGCCATCGTCTTCTATGTTATTGTGACTAAGGTCGAGATGAGTCAGTCCATCCATTGACATGATTCCCTTACACTCCGAGCACCAATATATTCTATGTTATTGTGACTAAGATCAAGATGGATAAGTCTATGCATTGGCTCCATCACCTCACTGAAACTCATTGCGCCACTGTCTCCCATGTTATTATAACTAAGATCAAGATGCATAAGTCCATCCATTGACCCCATTCCTTCACTCAAACTCCATGCACCACTCTCTCCAATGTTGTTATGGCAAAGATCGAGATGAATAAGTCTATACATTGATCTCATGACTTCACCTAATCTCTTCGCACCGCTGTCTCCTATGTTATTATGACTAAATTTAAGACATGTAAGGCCATCCATTGACCTTATTACTTCACACAAACTCCATGCACCACTGTCTCCTATGTTATTTTGACTAAGGTCAAGATGAGTAAGTCCATCCATTGATATTACCGCTTTACTCAAACTCTCTGCACCACTGTCTCCTATGTTATTATGACTGAGATCAAGATGAGTAAGACCAAGCATTGACCCTACCAATTCATATATTTTTTTACACCACTGTCTCCAATGTTATTATTACTAAGGTCCAAGTACTCGAGGTTCAGATAAGCAAGCCTTTGTATAAAGTCTTGAAATTCCGCGTTACGCCATTTTTTCCCTTTGAGAGTAAGCTTAGTCAAGTTTGTCAATAAGATTAAACTCTTACAAATTCCCACACATTTCTCTCTCGATAACCCAGACATATTAACCTCCGTAACATGCATCAGATTATCATAGATAGAACTACACTTAACGTCACTGAGTCGTAAGTTATCTTGTTCTAAGTTGATTGATACAGTTGGCATTTGATCAATGACGTGAGGCATCAACGTATAGTTATGACTTACAACAATTTTTGCCATATCTGTGCTGCTAATATCATTCAACAAATTTACAATACCAACATCATGAAACTTATTTGAACCGAGATTAATGCACTTTAGGTCATTAAAAGTGGATAGAATATTACCAACTCTTTCTACATTTTCAATGTAATTTGAACTGAAATCCAGACTCGTTACTGTGGTTGGTAAATATTTGAGTATGTCAATTAGTGACTGGTTAACCTTATTATGACTCATATCAAGGTGTGTTAACTGTGTTAGATGATTGATACTTCGGCCAATATCTGTTATCTGGTTATGCCTTAAATTTAAATGTGTTGTTGAGGATGGTAGTGAGAAATTAAGCCATGTGTCAAGATCATTATTGCTCAAGTTCAATTGCTTCAACTGAGCTAAATGCTCAAAGGACTCAATTCTTTTCAAATTGTTATGACTTACATTAAGTGCAGTGATTGATGATGAAATCAATTTCAAAATCGTTTGCATATCAACAAAATTGAGGTCATTATGACTCACATCTAAATCTTCAAGTTGTGTGTACCTGTCCAGCTTTTCAAAGCTCCATCCTTGAAGATCATTTTGACCTAGATTCACGTGACTCACTGATGTGGGAATGAATCTAAACACATGATCATTGGCTTTCAGATTGCTGTTACTCAGGTTAAGATTCTTCAAATTTCTGAAACGTTTTAACTTATTGAGCAACTGACCTGACATGTCGATGTTACTGAGGTTCAAATCTGTCACTTCTTGAGGCATTTGTTGCAATAAAACTTTCATGTCGTGTCTGCTACTACAACAATGACTTAGATTTACCTTTTTAAGCTCTTTTAAAATGGTTGAATCTCTCACTTAGCAACAAAACAATATGTTCGTTCAACTCAGTATCACTCAGATCAATGCTTACTATGTTACTAAGTAGTGATAAATTTAGACTCAAGTTTGACAACTGAGTGTTGATTAATTTTGTGCAATCTATGTGTCTTATATTTTCTAAACTTCTTATAAAACTTGCAACATCATCCAATGATTTTAGAGTGAGATCAACAACATCTTGATGCTGTGCTGTAGAGGTACACGATGGTAGAATCTCACGTAAACCTTGTGCAATGTTATTATCTTCTACCCTTACATCTATTTGGTCTCTTATTGGCAGCAATAATGTACACCCTAAACTGCCAATACTGTTTCTTCTTAGGTCTAAACTAATAAGACGGGGCATTTTACTCAATACCTCTAGCAATATTCTGCAATGT
The DNA here is from genome assembly GCF_041260155.1 of Ptychodera flava. Taxonomy (NCBI): domain Eukaryota; kingdom Metazoa; phylum Hemichordata; class Enteropneusta; family Ptychoderidae; genus Ptychodera; species Ptychodera flava. The sequence goes on from NW_027248411.1 coordinate 272,067, forward strand.
TTCTAGAGCAATTCATTTTCAGCTAAACGCAATGTGTTGATATTTAGACTGACTGTCCCTTCAGACAAACAGAGCAGAAACTGCTCACAGAGTTTTTCTCCAAACTCTGTCAGGCTTAAGTTGTCTAGATGTGGCATAAATGACAATACCTCCACGAACATCTCCATAGTGCAATCCTGAATCATGTCAAATATGGTCACATTACTTGAAATGGTCAATGATGTAATTGCTGGTTGCTGAGTTGCACCACTGCCAGATTTATTCACATTTTTAAATAACAGTGGTAGAACTCTCAAAAACTTGGCAGTTACAGTGAAGTCCTTGGAATTGTTTATTCTGATTGTACACATGTCAACAGTGAAATGATCTCCTATGATATTTGTCAGACATTCTTTGAATTCACTTGAGAGAAATGCTTCATCACTTTCTGAATACAATTTAATGTCTTTGATGAAAGAAGTATACTGTAAAATTACAGCGAGAGCATGTAAACTTTGATTGGAGATCTCTGTACAAGTTGACAGATCTAAATTATGGTCATCACCTATCACTTCATCGATTTCTCTTGCAAAGACAGAAGGCCTCCCTGATTCAAACAAACAGTTACCAACCAACCCAAGGTTGTTAATATCAACAGAAGTTTGTATTGCACTGAATTTAACAACTTCTTTCAGGAAACATGATGCTTTCTCACACAACATTCCCGTGACGTAGGGAAAACAATACGACAGGTTGTCTTGCAAAATCTTTGTTTTCTCTTCCCTGAGTAACATTGGAATATTATTCGGTGACAAAGCAAAAATGTTACTCAAATACGTTGCAATGATGTAACTAAATACAAATTTGCTTTGGAAAGTATAACAATCGTCAGACTTAGTCAACAAACCAAAAACGTGTGATTCCAAATTTGAAATACTTTTATCAATCCATGACGGATTAAACTTACCAACATTTTCAGAAGTGATATGATCATACAGACACTTTCCAATATCATTAAACCTCACTTTCAAAATTGCTCTGAAATTGTCAACTTTCACATCATTTTTTTCACAATACATCTCTGCATGCTTCATGACAGCATACTCAGTTGCTTTTGTTACTGTTGGAGGAAAAGTAAAGGAATTTTTAAACCAAAAGGATACAAGGCAAGGGAAGAAAAAAAAACTCTTCTTGTCTCAGAGCATCAGCTACTGGATCAAACCTTGACTGTTCAAGTAAATTACTTGCTAGTGTTTCATCCTGTACTTTATCCGTGACAAAAGCTTCCCATTTTCTACACACTGTATTTCGACGCCATGTTGCTCTGAATGCAGCGGAAACAGCTGACATTTCTGTTGAGTAATTAAGAAAATGAAAACAAAGACAGTTTTTGAAAGTTTATGTGTTGTGTGAGTCTTAAGTTAAAAATCAAAATTAGTTACACCAATGATGATGTTTGCCAAAAGCTCTACAACTTGAAAATCCAGTTGATCGGTCTAGAAAATGTATATTCAGTAACTTGAGTCAAAATTCCACCATTACTACTGTGTGAGGCCTGAGTATTTTCTTTGTCAAATAGCTCTAATTCCTTCAATGTAGGCATTAAAATGTATGTTACTCTGTGATGTTGTTACATTCTCGTTAGTTCATGTATCTTCTGTTGTACTTCTTCATACTCTTTTTCGTCTATCTCCAGCTTGATTCTCATGGTAATACCAGCCTTCTCAGCTTTGTCTCTTATGTCAGTTGGTATAAGTATACTAGTTAGAGCCTTCTCCACTGTACCATCTTTGTATTTCTGCCAGAAATAATCTAAATCCTCTTCTGTCAGGAAACTCAAAATAAAGACTAGGGACCTAATTTTAGCTCCAATCAAATTTGCCCCGAATTCTTTTACCTTCTGCATACATTCTTCAAGCTTAGCCGTGTCATTTTCTGGTACTGAGTAAATGTATCTCCTCGCTAACTGTAACATTTCTTCTTTGAATGCTACCTCTACATTCCTTTCTCTGAGCTTTGTTCTCCTTTCTTCAAGGTCAAGTTTTCGACTTTCTTCTTCTTCTTCTTCTTCTTCTTCTTCTTCTTCTTCTTCTTCTTCTTCCTTTTCATCATTAATCACCACTGTGACTTTACCAGTCAAGCCTATAGAAATCGAGAAAGGGTGTTCATATAAAAAATAATTATTAAGTAATTACCTAATAAATATCAAATGACTGTTATATAGCTGCGCCTGTAACCTTGTAGTATTTCATCTATAGAAAAACTTTTGGTACTACTTGATGCTATGTGATCTTTGACCTCATACAAATTTTATGTAAACCTGTCATTATGGATCAAGTCTGCTTGATCAACCCCTTTTTGAACTATTGATCCCTCTTGCTGACTTGGTTGCGGTTGTTGTATTGATATGCAGGTACTTGAAGATTCATACAACAGTGGTAAAACAATATTAAAGCTATCAGACAAGACTTTTCAATGGCAAAGAATGTTTTGGCTAAAATTTTAAAAATACAGGTCAGAAAATATACATATGCAAGGATATTCACTTACTTCCAGATTCACCATCACACATCAAATGAAATTTGAACATAATCTTGCAGAGACGTTTTGAGGAAGAGTTGTTTTGCCAAAAATGGAAACATTGCTTCCCCCAACGAATTATGTTTTGTAAATTTCAGTAACTTTCCATCAACCAGATATGAACTGAAGTTCTTAAGCTTATGTCTTTCAGAATATGTTGTAATAGTCTCTAAATTGACACTATTCTCTGACATTATCGCTTGGTATTTTCATGTAATTTTTTTCGGTAAGTTGAAACACAAAATCGAAATTTGGAAAGATTCAAGGGAATAACAAACGTTCATTGTTGAGGTAGGTGGTTCCCATGAAAAAATATAGCATAATCTATCAGACTGAAAAATACACTGAGCCAATGCTGAGTAACATCAAACTTCAACATGACTTTAGAGGTATGTTTTTTTTATTAAGCATGAACGTCACACTCGGACAAGATTTTTTTAATAGCACAAGGAAGATAGCCCCAGTGAAAAAGAAATACTCTTACATCACAAACCTACCTGTTGTGGCACTATTTTCTCTTTGGAATTTGTATACTTTTTCTTTCAGAGGTACTTTTCCCATCCGTTCAAGCAACTCTACAAGCAAAATTAAATTAGTTTCATTTATAAAACCACGTTCCTTTAAGTGGTGGAAGACATCAGAGGCACTTTGAAGCTTCTCCTTCTCTTCCTTAGACAGCTGGTTTCCTCTGAGTAACCTCTTCATTTTCGACACATCATTTCCACCCATTTCCTCTTGTAAATCTTCGAACAAGATGTTTAGTGGGCTGATGGTACTGGTTCCTGAAGTGTCTTCCATGATCAGGAATTACCTAGATCATTAATTATATTTACAATTTTTTCATATACATACACAGTCACAGAATTTTCAACAAATCTATACCTTTGACGTTGGTCTGACCTTTGATAAATGTATTTACAAAATGTCCTCAGCTAATCATATCAATTGAATCAACGGGGGAAGTTTGAGAACATGATCCTATATCAAGGAAGGGCAACTTATTTGGTTCATGTACATTTTGCTTAATTCTTTCAGGCTTGTGCAATCACTTCACTGAACTATTAACAAAGAGACAATTTGCTTCAATGAAGAGTTTGATAATAGTAATGAAAACAATAAAAATCATATCCCGAGACACAAAATATTTTACATTTACTTGAGCATGTAAGCAACAGTTTTTTTGGATACAACTCCCCTTCGTTACAATCTTACACAAAGTGCTTGGCCGTAAATAATGTTTCCATCCTCACGTTCACTATCATCTTGGTTGCCCCTGCTTTTTAGGAATTTAATTTTGTTCTTGAAAAGCCAATCTGTGTTATCAACATGAGAAGACTCTTATTTTTACCAATGCGATTAAGGTAGCATGCGTCTACGGGACAGATATTAGACTCAAACTTTTCCAATTATTTTCAGATTACCAACTTGTGGGGGGTCTATTTTAAGGTCTATTTATAAGAAACTTTTCACCGTCTTATTTTGTTGAAAGTCGAAAATTTTACATTACTCGATAGCCTTAGCATAGGATGGTGGCCATTTTGAATTTCAAATATTGGTAAATCTTGGGTAATTTATTTCTCCAGTACAAAATTTGCAAGGTGACTCCCGACTTTTAATGTTGATTTTGAAAGAGTATAATTGAAATGTTCCTTGAGGAAAGTTTGAACAATCGTTTAAGTCTTTCCCCATCTTGACGTCTAACTACAATCATTGTAGAACTGTAAAGGCTATAATACTAGTCTACGGTGTATTCTTGGTGATCAGTAGCTGTGAGTCCATAGTGTGGTGTTTTCAGACGAGATTCCTGCCTTTTACGTGCTGATTTTGACTTTTACGACTTTTAACGCCTCCACCACCGTGGAGGGCTAAAAGTCGTTAAACACAACGCTATGGTCCCACAGCTTGGTGCTGTGACTCTACATCATTGAACAGCCAGATGCCTCTACAGCTAGCGAGTTTAGTTTGGTATTAAGAACCAAACGTCAGCTAATTAACATACCTGTTAGTGTGCTGTGTAAATTTCATTAAACTGTAAACTGATTGTCGAGGCGCTGGACTATGGACTTTAAACTGGGCGTATGCGTACGTACGTGCATAACTTCACTCTGTTTAACCTGAACTGGAATCGGGAGCTCTACATTCAATCAGAAAACACTCAGTGTGTTACTGAGAATTTACTGATGGCACTGTATCATTCGAAGCGCACTATGAAGAGAGTACGAGTAGTTGACGATTCCATCGCATAATTATATTGAGAGGAGGGAAGCGAACCTTCTTCACAGCAGAGCACTATATATCGACGCGAATGCTTCTGGGTACATCCTCGATCTAAACTATTTTCTTTACTCGCGTATTTTTCAACTGAAAAGTACCTCTTAAATTTTAACAGTTATATGTGGCATATAATCTAATTCCAGTTATTTCTTCCGAAGGGGGTTATTTCCTCAATAAAAAACCCCAGACTGCCTGCCATTTCAGCGGTAAATACCCGTGTACGAGACTGTTATTTGTCCCCGCATGAACCCGTTGACCTCGGTTTACCGTGAAACGAGGTCATGTGAGTCACAGCACAGTTGGAAGGACTGTGTGTGAGCATAGTATTTGCATACTTTGTTTGCACAACAATGGTCCCTAGAAACAGAACAACTTATTTGTACATATGTAAACGACCATGACACTCAAACAATGTAGACCTGGAACAACATGCTCGTAAACAAGGATTTACACATCGTACTAACAGTTTGATGTATAACGAGGATAATATTGCAAACATTGAAAGATATGTACATGTAAAAGATGAGAGAACTATAAGCAGACGCAGAGTAAACAGTGGGAAAAGCAACGAGCAATAGTTAAAGGTTATAGCTGTGTTACTCGTTCAGTTGACAGTGCTCGACTATAGTGTTAACAACGCAAACAAAGAGGTGGAAAAGGTGCTAATAATAGCTGAAGTAATTTGATGCGGAAATAAATGATGCTACAAATTCGATGCAAGTTCTGCTTCGATGTAATTGACAGCTAGCGACGATGTGATCATGACTTAATCTCCAAATCAATTCGAACTTCTACGGCAACCCTGACGTTTGTGTTGTCAGAGCTTTGTAATGACCAGACGGCGGATGTACAGTTGATTATCCAAACCTGTGCAGAAACAGTGATTTTGTTCGTATGTACATTTGTTACAAGGGTTGTTGAAAAATGCAGGGATACAAGCATGCGAAGCAAATCGAATATTCTTGATTCCGAATGAATAGTAATTGTAATTTCCCACCAAGAACCTCTCTCTCTCTCTCTCTCTCTCTCTCTCTCTCTCTCTCTCTCTCTCTCTCTCTCTCTCTCTCTCTCTCTCTGCCTGTTTGCGAAGGAGTACATATTCTGCTAGTCTTTCTATGGTTTTGTGATGGGCAACTTTCTGCTTCGAAGTTCTCGGAACCATTGTCATTCAAAGCAGCCATACAGCACATTGACACACAGACACATAAATACACACATAACTATATATAGGTGTGCGCGCGCGCGTGTCAGTGTGTATGTATATTGTAAATGACCACTGGTTACTCATTTAATACCCATATGCATGGCCTCTTGCTCTCTGTCGAGAACCGATTGAAATCAAACTCTAAATTCCTGCAGGTTGTCTTTAGTATCCGAACTGATAAGAGCTTCACAGAGCATTGACCTAGGACACGCAGTATGTAACAGCATAGTTTGTGCATAGGCCAGGTACCGGTAGAATCATTTGACATTGAAGGATTTAGAGAAGTGAGTCGATTCCCAACTAGAAACTTCCTCTTTCGAAACAAATAAAAATATCCTGTAGTTACAAATAGCTACAATATTCGTCATTAGCAAAAAGAAATATGTCTTAGAAGTTCCATGTTGCCATTCAACTATTCATTTATCAATGGCGGGCAGCCTATTAGAGGAGTTCCGTATCCGTATACATCTCTTATGTTCATGAGGACAAAAATTTATCGCTTAACAAAAATCGTTGGCGCCGGTCTGGTTGGAAATGGTTTCGAACAGAAAACACACTGAGTGCAGGTACTAGGCATTCAATGTCTTTACTATCCAAATATCCATACTGAGATTAGATTAACAAACCTTTGACCACGATATGGTCAGAACCCGGTGCTTATGTTGACAACACGTAGCTAACGTATAAGCAGTGAATTCTTTAACGCTGTAGGAATTTAGAACTAGGAGAATAAAATAAACTCTACTTTCGTCGGCTAAAATATCAAGAACATAAAAAGTATGTGACACTAACTAATTTTAGATCATGCTTATGACTAATATAACGATAGGAAGTAGCTCAATTCAGTAAAGTCTAGATCAGGTTCTGACTCACAACTTAAGACATCTATTCAACGAGAAAAACCATCACAGGTAAATCTCTCGGCTGAATCTTCCATCCTTGTAAAAGTGGTTTAATAACCGAACTGCGTTGTTCATTTTTTGTGATCGCGACCCCACCACGTCCTGCATTGTTATCAAGCACACATACTCACATATACCGTTACATACATGGCTCATAAATATTATCAAGCAATGAGTTAATAAAACGAATTCAAATGAATTCACCACTTCATAAGTTGCGAGAAACAAAATCAGCAGTTTACATAAATCCGACCTACGGTCTTGGGTCATGTAGAATTTTTCTATTTACACTTTGTGATCCCAAAATAACTAACTTAGGAAAGCACATAGCATTGCCAAACACTGAGAAACTTATATTACTTATAACAACTGTAATAATGATCATATACAGAATTAATACCCTAGGAAAACGGCTCCATTCCCTTTGAACAAGTACACTATGCCGGGATCTCATAAGTCAAAGCATGGTTTAATATCATTTTAAAACCGTGGGATTGCTCTTGCGATGTTATCTTAATATCTCAAATGAAAATTAAAAATCAAATAAACAAGAAATCATGTTTTTTTTTCTTTCGCAGAATTTGCATGTTCTCCTTAGAGTTCTCTAGTGCAGATGTCTCAACTAAATCCTTCAGACACAGCGAAAACATTGTAAACAAATTACAACAGATGCTACTATGCACGTTACTTGCTGTTAGGAAGCTCAACATATACACAATGATCGTCGTCGATTTGTCTGTGTCCTTAGAGTAACGTTATGCCATCTGTTCAAAGTCTATGCTTAGGGTGGTTGGTCTAAGACGTCATTAGAATAAGACTACTTGATAAACTTTTGTAGCCTAATGTAAGAATTGAGGAGTAAATGGGTGATAGAGTAAGAAATGACATTGTGAAAACAAAGCGCAAACCAAAGATAAAATACAGACATGCTTTAATTGTTAAGAATTGATAACCTGATGCTAACATCCCCAGTGTGAGTTCACTAGCGCCTAAGTATAGCGCACGATAAAGGTGAGCCCAAAGCGTCACTGTGGCGTGAAAAGATCCCGGATGTTGTCGATTTCGCGAGGACTGCATCATTATTTGGCGATATATACCTTCTCGCAGCCCCAAACTTCACAAATTTGCCATCTAAGTGGTCAAAACTGGGTAGATTTAATGGCTGATTTATGGACTTGCCAACACCGGGGAGAAACTTTGAGAATCAACATGCAGAAGTGAAGAAAATGGAGGTAATTCATGGGTATGTCAGTTTACTGTCGAGTGGAGCTGGCTACCTTCTCATTATATACACTGTGTAGTAACTCTCGCCGTAGACTGAATCAGGGCAATGGTGTCACATGTATATTTTGGCATAGATTGTGAAACTATATAAGGGTTTCCAGAGGGTTGTTCACATAAGCAGATTACAATGTGTAAAATATGATTTTATTAATCATCATCGTAATTTATTAATAATCATAATATCACAACAATGGGGTTTTCAGACGGTATTTACACAAAATAGACGACATTGTTTGTAAACAAAAGTTTTAATATTCTGTAACATTATGTATTAATATTCATAATCATTTTTTATGATAATAATAGGAAAAATCATCACAAATAATGCCTAATCGACCTGTGCGAAGTTAGTCAAAGATGCTCAAGGTTTTGCGTATCCTTGATTCCAACTTGCATGTAGGCTGAGCTTTCACTTTCAGTTGGCGTAACTTGTAGATATTCTCTTGTCTGGATTGTCTTTCAGCAAAGAGGTTTTGGTATGCAGGGACCACTGATTGACAATGAAGGATACCCACGTAGCGACATTGATATCTACACAGTCAGAACAGCAAGAAACAGAATAATATGTAAGATCTTGTCAACATTTTCTTGTTTGTCAATTGTACTCGTAGAACACAATGGCAGGTTACATTCGGACCTACATTTTTGTCGCCGATGGATGAAAAATGCAATTTTTTTGGCTTTGCAGATTTATGTCATTGTACAACTGTTGTACAACACAAAGGATGTATGCTTTTGTTGTTTTTAGTGCGTAGACGATGTTTGATACCGCCACAGCGATGCATTGTAGGATAACCGGGAAAAGGTCTATAGCGCCGTTCATGGTTACAGGTTTGTTACTAAATATAGCTGCATGATGTGCGCGACATCGGACACTGGTGCTTGAAATGCAGACAAATTTTATCAATGTTGGGCATGTGGCTACTTTTGCAGCTTGTATTCTAAGTCATAAATTTATCTTTTAGTATTCATTGTTACACTAGCAGTCACCTCCTTAGATGTGTTTTCCTAATTCTTGATTGGGTAATTTTGAAAAGTGTAATGTAAATGCTGAAAAATGCCTATTTTTGTATATTAATGAGAGAAAAATGTGTTGTGAACAGCCTGATTGGATACAAGGCAGTCGAACACATTTTACCATTTGACTTTTACAGTATTTTACAGTATTTTCTCACGCCTCAGATGGGCCCAGCAGGTTTTTTTTCCTACAGCAGACTATCACATAAATTTGACATCCATATCTATAGTGGTTTTTTTTTCAGCTGTTTCATCATAAGTTGAAAGGGCTCTTCTATCCAGAACCAAACGTGTAAATTGATTGCCATGCACAAAGTCACTGTTTTAATCCTTATCCTGCCACTCGGTATCATTTCCCCGTCTGCCAAGTCATGAAGTTTTGAGCCAAAACTATACTAATTTCGCCCACTTGGCTTGGTCAGATATACTTATAGCAGCTTTAGTCTGTAAAATTCATGTTTACAATATATCTATTATTTGCAGGGGCCACCAAATTTCCAAGTTTTGTTAAAATGTAACATATGAGAAATGTAGTTCTTCAACCAACTTGATTAAAATCAGATGTAGAGTACGGCGACGTCTTCCTATGCGTACGCTGTATTCTCTTGCTGTAGTGAGAGGCGACAGCAAGAGAATACAGCGTACGCATAGGAAGACGTCGCCGTACTCTACATCTGATTTTAATCAGATTGTTCTTCAACCAACTTGCCGGGTTATAAACAGTAGAAACAAGAAACTGTCTGATTTGATTGGTCATTCAGTGTTTCTCCCTTTGACGCACAATTGCTCAAATCTCCCTATCTCATCAAAGTCATCCACAAAGTACTAACAACAAATGTGCTATTTATCACCCTTGTACACGTGGTGACCCTCGATATGTTTTCTGTATTTTCAATGTGTATGGTTGAAATATTCCTCTAGGAAATTTGAGCAAAACTTTATCTCTTTTACTTTTGAAGTGCATAAGCTTACCACCTTAAGTTGCCGTTAATAGTTACGATCTGTCAACAGGTTGTAACCTCTTGAGCAGTTCCATATTGGCCCTCTTTCTTGTCTTTTCATCTTATGATAGACCACCCCATTTGCTTCACTGCTTTCTCTTCTGTGTTTTATTTGTCCCCACGGACACCGTCCGGGGGGGACTTATAGGTTTGGTCGTGTCCGTGCGTCTGTCCGTTCACGCAGATATCTCAGAGATGCCTGGAGCGATTTCATTCAAACTTGGTACAAGGATTACTCCTTATGTCATACATATGCACGTCGATTTGTTTTGTGATCCAATCAAAAATAGCTCTTATAAAATGTGGCACAGATGTTGATCTTTTGGTGATGTAATGGTGACGTGCATAGATGTGCAGAAGTATCATGTCAATTAACGCTGATTTGCATATTTAATGCATTTTCGTAAGTAGTCTGATATGTCAAGAAATGATTAATCAAATTTCATGCAACTGTGCAGATATTGATCTCACAGTGCTGTAATACAAATCATTGACATTTGGCGGTATTGTGTATGAAATGTGGTACATGTGATAATATGTCAGTGTCATAATACTTAAGAATGCAAAACTGTTTGGCAACATCCAGTACTAGTCGATTTATTACTAGTTGACTTATTTAATGAGCTTTTGTAATTAGGGTGACAGCCCACATTGCTTTAACGTTTTCACCACCATGGAACTCATCTTTAATCACAGACCCAATTAATGAACAGGACTCTATACTCTCCAAGAACTTGTAATCAAAGTACCCATTAAACAAGTGGGGATTGTGTCATCAACGATGACTTGTTTCTCATTCCAATAGGTCTTCAGAATGACCACAACGATCTGATGAAACAAATTGAGCAAGGACTGCATGTCCTACACGGCCAGGAAAGACAGGTCATCAGCAGAAGTCAGGAAGAGAAAATGGAAACAGACAGTGCAAGGCCAAGGCCTTTTGCAAAAATTGACACAGTATCGCCCGGTTCACCAGCTGCCATTGGGGTAGGTCATATTTCACTCCATACATTCCAAATAAAATCATACTTTTAAAAATAAAAGTAAATTATGCAACACTGTAACTATAATATAGATTTTACACACAGAGAGTAACAGTGTAACAATTTTGCAAAAGTTGCTACATGATTGCTTGAAAACTGTGACCACACCAACAAATGGAATGACTCAACTCCGTTCAGACAGTCATATTGCGTTGCTGCTACACCAACATAACTTTTACATCAGTGTTATAAAAGCAGTTTCAACACTTGGCGCTAGCGTACCATCACACTAACTTTTTCCTGATCCAGAGCAGTTCTGAGGCAGCCACACATCTACGTCAGCCCAGATAACTGTGTGGACGTGTAACGCCGGCCCTAGTCCCAGGTGATCTTCAAGTTTGATTATCAAGTTTACATTCACTGAACATTTCAATCCAGTCTTTATCAGCCCGTGTTCTAAGAAAGACAATTTTCCCACCAAGTTTCACTTTGCAAACAAAGCCATGATGTCACCCAATTCACTGCATTAGTGTTTGTACAACCGAGAGGTGCAAATGTTAACAACGATGTTAAGAACACCATGAACTGGTTATTTATCTATCACCAACATATCAGATTCCGGTCCATACACTCAGGAAAGATGTGCCGAAGTTGTCTTCGCTGTTCAAAATAGTCATTGGCAGTCGTATAAGCTCTTCCTGTGCATAAAAGGTATATGACCGGCCCTCTCTCCATTCACGTCCAAACGCATGTCGTTCTTATTAGCATATCAATGGAAGTCAGAGACCACTGCCAGAGTGAAAATCTTGAGTAGTCCTTGGAAAATCAGCCGAAATATGTAAATGAACCAGAGATTTTGTTCACAAAAGGATATAAGGAATGACCAATAATCAGAGTTCAGGCAGGTATAGGTCATTTTATTGAATTACACTCACTTTGGTTTATTTTGCTGTTCAAAGTCCCCATCCAAGTTGGGTTGCTGTAATTGACCCATTTTCGCTACAAGGTGGCCCGCAGCTATCCGTGGTGGGGTTGACTTTTGATGACCCACATAGACATTCGTTACCCCACCACAGATAGCTACGTTTCCATGGGGGTTGACCTTTTGATGACCTGCATAGGCACACATTACCCCACCATAGATAGCAGCATCTCCACAGCTAGAACATTCAGTGGTCCATATAATTGTATTTAAAGATTACTATATCCTAGCTTTATTGAAGGTCCCTGCCATACTTGATAATAATTGAATGTCCTAGTATTATTTTCATTTTTAATAATGTTCAATGACTGTCGATTGTTCTTCATTTATGCACCTTTATGTTTGTTATTTTTAGGGTCTGGTCAGTGGTGATACTTTATTGAAATTTTGGTCGGTTACGACAGAAAACTTTCCGAAGCCTGCAGAACATAGCTGAGGTTGTTCAACACAGTCAAAGGGTTAGTTTGTGAAAACTTTCAGCTTGCCATTCTTCCTGAAATATTAACAATATTATAGAAATAACGGGCGACGCGCTGACCATTAACGTTTATTTGTGGGCAAGGGCGAGAGGAAAGCCAAAAATTAACGGGCGAGGCTTGCCGAGTCCGTTATTTGGCTTTTCCTCGAGCCCGCGCCCACAAATAAACGTTAATGGTCAGAGCGGAGTCTGTTATTTCCATTATATTATCAGCGAACCAAAGAAAACCGTCAAAATTTCCGAAAATTTCAGGAGCGAACGACAACTGGGCCCCAGAAACTGAGCAATACGCGACGCACTGTCACGCGCGCTGTAAAAATTGGCAAATCCGGAGATGTTTTCAGAAAAAAGTATCTCAACTTGACCTACAAGTGCTTCATTTTATTTGTGATTTATCATGATTTACGTTTGAGCTGTAAAGTTACGATACTTTGAGTTGCTAATCTTATTATTCATATTCACGGGCCTGTAAACAAACCATTACTGTGTATTTGTGGTCAGTCACGTGGTTCAGATTGACCAATCAAAATGCGACGGGCAAGGCATGTAATATATTGAGATGACATCATATACCAGTCAGTACATGTGTGCTGTATTGTTGAGGTATCCCTGTCATATCTGTTGAGAAACATGCTGTGAAGGGTTACAGTTAAGAAGTAAAACATGAAAACTACCCCGGTTGAATTCCAATGCATCATCAGGTATGGCTAGCCCTTTGAGTGATTGAACTTTTCCCACTTAAATTTCAGTGCAACATTTTACAACCAATATTTGAGAGGAGGAGGAGCATGGTTAAATTTCTGACTTTGAAGGGCTGGCCAATAGAGGGCGCTAAAACAAAGTCATAGAGAATACACAAAATTATTGTTTCATTTTGTGCTTTCATGTGCTTTCACTTCATAAAATTTACAATTGTCATAAATTTTTCTGTTGTTTTTGAAATTTTGGATCAAATGGACATAATTTTTCATTGACTACAGTTTTTGACAAAATTTTGGCAAAACTCTAAAATAAGTGTCTTGGCCTGAAAAAAATTGTCTGCATGATAATTCATACAGACAATAAAAATCTACTTTAGCACTGAAAGGGTGAAATGGTTTGTGGCCTGTGCTCTCAAGCGATGTTTATTAAAACTTTTTAAATGGTACACTGTTCACATAGACACGCATAAAATCCATGCAATACACTTCTCTAATGTGTTCATTGTATCTTATTTATGACTGAACTTAGAATGTTTTTCAGATTTATGTACTTATTTCAATGTTTTAGTTGTTTCTTTGTTCATTCCTTCATTCATTCATCTATCAGAGACCTGTCAGCGTAACAGTCATCAGGAACAAAGAGCTCATTCACCTCGGAATAACACCACAGCCATGGTCAGGAAGAGGTCTTCTTGGGTAAGTCCCATTACATCTTGTGAGTTCTAAATGTCCATAGAAAGTTGAACTCTTCAAGACCAAAGATCTCCTATCAAAATTTTGACCTATTACAATTGGGAAGTCACCGTTCCGCTATCAAAGAGACCAGGGGATTAAAGGTGACAATAGATGGCTCACTCATCATTCAAAATGACCACGTTACATTACCCCACATGCGCAAACATGCATAGAAATACATGTAGTTGCTTATGTGCTCGTACACATGGGTTTAGTTTGTACCGCCATCACGTGATGCCTTTGGTGTACTGAGTCTGTAGAACGCATGGCGTCCTTTTCCTTGCAGAGTAGAACCATGTGCAGGTTGAATGTAGAATGATGTAAAAACATTTCCAGTCCAAGTTCTCTCACAGATATGGTCTAATGCCCCTGAAAAGTTTGAATATATCTGTCATTACTTTTTGAAATGTGACAAAAATGCATATTGTTGTCCAGTCATTCGAAATTTATTCTTCTAGTCGATTTTTAGACATCACAGACAGAATATGGCCTTCAACAAACTTCAAAATGATGAACAGAATTCTGATTTCTGTACATAACAGAATGCAAATTTGACTTATTTCAGGTGTAACATTGTACCATTGAGTTCTTAATGGATAACTGTAAGAAGTTTGAAGATTACTACATCATCTCTGTGTTCTCAAAAACACTACTATCAATAATTGTACCTCTTGATACAGGATATTCATATTTAACTTTACTATTTGAACTGTCAAAAAGATATTATTTGATTTGAGACATTGCTGCACAAATGTGTTATTTGACTAGCATTGTCAATAAATAAAGACTACAAAACTTATCGTTACTTATATTATAAGCTGTCATTGTTTGTTGATCCATTCAAAACTTTATTCTTATCAATTCTATTTCCCACCCAGAAATTTGTTTCAGTATCCAAACTTTAGCTTGGATGTGAAACTTTTTTTTTAAAAGTGTTATCTACTTGAATAAACACATAGGCGGATGTGTTATCATAGCCTTCAACTTCTTCAGTAAGGAGTGGGAGACATCAGATCAACATTGAGCATATATGAAGTTTTGCCAAAACACCGCTGAGGGCGCTATTTTCATCACTTGCTCAAACTTTAGCAGTCAATGCTTTTATACCATCTGTTTATCTTCATGCTACTGTGGTTTTCTGTGGTAAATTAATCATAACTTTGGAATGGTTACCAAAATTGTAAATCACACAGATGTTCCATGTTAGTCAACTAACAATCCTGGAAATACTTGCTCAGAAAATAAACACAATAAAACAATGCCAAAGGTCATTTGATTGGTTCAGCTGTGCTCAGACAGGCACTGAAACAGCGCTGTGTGAAAATATCTGGTGTGAGATGAGATAACAATGACTTCATGACCGGATATTTTCATATTCACTTACAAGATCAGGTATACTATGGCAAAAGTGAAGACAATTTTACGACATTTCTTTTCCTTAGACATTTAGAGCCAGCAACTGTGTGTGATTGTGCCATCATCTTGTACACCACGACCAGAACATGACAATCAGACATGTTGTATCTAATACATTTTATTACTAAAATACAAAACGACATCTACATGAAATCTAAAATTTAACCATGAACATTTACCAAAACCTAAGATGCATACAAAATATG
Organism: Ptychodera flava; assembly: GCF_041260155.1. NCBI lineage: Eukaryota > Metazoa > Hemichordata > Enteropneusta > Ptychoderidae > Ptychodera > Ptychodera flava. The sequence continues at coordinate 287,809 of NW_027248411.1, forward strand.
AGCATTTCAACTACAACTATACTCAATCCATGCTACCTGTGAGCAGGTTTTGTTGGCCATCGTTTTGGCATATTTTGCTATGCCAGTATTATTGAAAAATATTGCTGAACATAAAGTAGATGGACTGAAACACTATTCATTGAATCATATCACTGAAATCAATGTCCTTATTCTGCCTGATGAAAAGTAAGCCAAGCAACACTATCACTAGAGGTACTAAAATTCATGTATTTGAATAAATGCAGGACATGAGGACATATTCTGAAAATATTTTCAAATTAAGTACAATACACTTCTGCTATCTATGTACCTTCAACACAAAAGATGAGATAATTCTAGAGACAGTTTTCGTAGCTTTACAGTAAAGATATGGACAGTGATGAAAAAAAAATAGACTGTAAACTTGTAAATACAACAGGAAACATGTTCAATTTTTGTTTTCTCGTAGACAGATAATAGACATAATCTACTTATGTATTGCATGATTACAATTATAAACTCACTTGTGGGTTTGTTCTTACAAATTAGAATACTGCAAAGATAACAGATTGACAAGTATAATATGCACATTGAATTAAAAACTTAAAGGCAGTGATATCAATTACAAAAATTAATCTTTCATACCAAATCAAAACCAACCGGCAACATTCCAAACATTTTTACAGAGTCAGAAAAATATTTGCTGCAGGAGAATACTACTGAGTGCCCTTCAACAATGTGTTTTCAGTCAGTGTGATGGTACTCTGAGAAATGTTTAATTATGGTTTTCACAACTTTCACAAAATTTCAAAATTCTAGTAGCAATCTCTTGGAGTGCAATTTAAGCACTTGATCACGATTGTCAATAAAAAACTTTAACTTTGTTGACATAAAGGGGCAATATTCAAATACATTAGAAGTATTTAAAGTGAATAATGATGGTATTAAATTGTAAAATAATTCATCCTTAAGCAAAGTAAAACCAATTCTTTTGCAAAATTTTTACAATATCACAAAAAGTAACAAGACACATGACGCTATTTGTATTTGCTGTTGGAGAATACTAATGAATGCCTTCACCAATGTGTTTCAGCAAGTGTGATGGAATTAGAAGAAACATTTATTATGTTTCGTACAAATTTTCTTAAATTTCAAAATTCTAGCTACAAGCTCTAAGAATGCAATTTAAGTACTTGATCACTATACTGATTGCAAAAACTGTTCATTTATGTTTCCATATATGTTTACATAGATTTCATTCTTTTTCCAGCAGGGAAAGGGTTTGAAAATAGTTACCTTCTGTCATACCAAATTGGTTACATGTACAACAATCTTTAACAAAATGTAAAACATCAAATTGATAACAGTATTCAAACTTACAAACTGGACAAGCTAAAAAAAAGAAAAAGATATTCTATTTTCACTCAGAACATCCAAGGGGAGATTACATCATGCATACTTACACATAGCTCATCTCTTATTTATTAAACCAAACTGCATGAATATACAAATGCGTAAATCCATCTTTAAATATGCTAAATAAACATAATAAATCTTTAAGTCATATCTGTGAAAGTCAAATATATGAAGGACATATGAGACTTACTGTACATACGATATCTCTATGTTCTCTTACTGCCCTACTTATGTACCAAGTCACTGCTAAAATGCTAAATTATTACACAAAACACTGAATACAGAACTCTTTTTTCATATTGTATGTAATATGGCTGTATATTCCCAGCTTGCTAGTGACATCTGTATGGTGGGTTACATTTCATGTTTTGCACGTAACTGAGGAATTGGTATTTAATTCTACATAAACTTTCCCAAGGAAGATTACAGGTACAGCAATGTGCTGTCAATAGTTAAATATTACAAGGACATACATTTAAGATGATAGTTCAACATTCAACACCAGAAGATTGATTACGGGCTATCAAATTGTTTGTATCTTATTCTGCTCATTGAATAGTAAATCACTGAAATCCATTTTGATACAGAGTGTATAACAAAATCCTTTCAGCATCTGATCAAACCTAACTTTTTTGCTGAAAATAATGAGCTGTCACAGTTGCTACATGATGGAAATAAAAACACGACAATCCACTTAATCACTCTGTCATGATGAATATTTCTGAATGCAACATGTTGGCAGAGGTTAAGACATCAGAGTAGAAATTTAAACAAACTTTTTCAAAGCAATTTTGTGTTTCGTTGTCGTCATTTCGTAGTGCTGTGAAATATTTCAGAGCTTTTAACTTGGATTTGGCTAAAATACACAACTTCTTTGCTATATCTTCAATCTACATGAATTATTGTGGGAATAACATCCCAATTTTACATTTGATAATGTTCATGATTTTGCTGGATCTTTTTCAGTAGGGGGGACATAGCCAGAGGTGCTAGGCTGTGGAGATGATGGTAGTAAAGTTTGTTCTGTATGCTCTGTTCTGTGATATGACATTTCTTTTGAATGTTGCTCTTCTTGGGAATAGGACATGCTTGATTTGGCAGACTTGTATGTTGCTTTTTCTTTCTCTGAAGCAGCTTCACTTTCTTCAAAGCCTGTCACTGATGAAATACCTTCACCGTCAGACTTTGTACCACTGTATTGTGTGTTATTATGACTAAGATCAAGATGAGTAAGTCTACGCATAAACCTCATCCCTTCACTCAAACTCTTTGCACCACTGTCTCCTATGTTATTATGACTAAGATCAAGATGAGTAAGTCTATGCATTGACATCATCATTAATCCCCATCTCGTTGCACCGCTAAATCCTATGTTATTATGACTAAGATTAAGATGAGCAAGTCCATCCATTGACCTCATCCCTTTACTCAAGTCCATTGCACTACTGTCTCCCATCTTATTATGACTAGGATCAAGATTAGTAATTTTGGCCATTGACCACATCATTTCACTCAAACTCTTCGCAGCACTGTCTCCTATCTTATTATGACTAAGATCAAGATGAGTAAGTACATGCATCATCCCTTCACTCAATCTGCATAAACCATTGTCTCCTATGTTATTATGACTAAGATCAAGATGAGTAAGTCCATCCATTGACCTCATCACTTCACTCAAACTCTCTGCACCACTGTCTCCTATGTTATTATGACTAAGATCAAGATGAGTAAGTACACGCATTGACCTCATCCCTTCACTCAAACTCTTTGCACCATTGTCTCCTATATTATTATGACTGAGATTAAGATGAGTAAGTCCATGCATTGACATCATCACTTCACTCAAACTCTTTGCACCACTGTCTCCTATGTTATTATGACTTAGATCCAATAACTCGGGGTTCAGATACTTTAGCCATTGTATAAAGTCTTCAAAGTCCTTGTCAGTGAAGTGTTTCCATCTGGCAGATACGTTTGTCAGTTGAGTCATTTGTACAATATTGGTAAAAGATATGACATTTAACTCATCTGAATCAAAATCAATACCTTTAATTGATGACCCACTTAATTGATCTTTAATGGAAGGAAAAATGGCCTGTACAAAATGTACATTACTGGCAACATTGATGAAAGGTTTACTAATATGCTGCCAATGAATGTCAAGAAGAAATTTTATGTCCGGCATGCCAATATTTGTGTTACTGAAATTAATATATTCTAGTCTCTTCAGTGAAAGCAGAGCATTTCCCACCACTTTTACACCTTGATTATCGATTCTACTTCCACTAATGTCCAAGTGTCTCAAATAAGTGAAGTTTTTTAAACTTTCAGCTAAGAAGGGGAAAATGGCGGGGTTCAACGATGCAAATGTTAAACTTTCCAAATTAGAAAAAAATGATAAATCATTCAACACACTCTTGTAATCAGTTTCAGACCACTCTACTTTCTTTGGAATTTCTACAGTGGTAATCTTTGGAATGTTTTTGAAAAAGACCTGCAAGTGTTCATCCTTTAATGTCAGGTTTTCTCTTTCAAAATCAGGTAAAATAGCTGATGTAGGAAGTTGGTTTGCAATATAGGGAATAATTTTTTGGAGCCCAAACACATTGTGACTAACATCAATGTCACATTTAGCATCATAGCTTTCCATGTCAGATATCAATGTCTGCACTCCTACAGCACCAATTTGATTTGAATTCATGTTTATGTAACAAAGTTGACTGAAGTCAGATATCATTTTACCAACCTGATCAACATTTTGAATTTTATTGAAACTGATATCTAAATATTTAAGTCTTTCTGGAATATTTAACAGGAGAGAATACAACGGCAACTTTAAGTTATTGTGACTTAAGTTAAGTCTCACTAACTTTGTGAGATGTTTTAGGGAAAATTCTCCGTTTGCCATATTGTGTGAGAGACTCAAACTGATCAGTGTAGATGGCAAAAATCTGATGATATGATCTAATGTGGCGCTGTCTAACTGATTTTTACTCAAATCAAGGTCTGTCAATGCATGGAGATGTTTAAGACTAGTGACGAAGGTCTGAACATCTGTCAGACTATATTCTGTCATCACTAATTTAGTCAGGTTTGTCAACAAGATTAAACTCTTACAAATTCCGGTACATTCCTCTTCTGATAACCCAGACACATTAAGCTCTGTAACTTGCATCAAATTATTATAGACAGAACTACTCTCAACATCACTAAGTCGTAAGTTATCTTGCTCTAAGTTGATTGATACGGTTGGCATTTGATCAATAATATGAGGCATCAGAGTAAAGTTATGACTTACACCAATTTTTACCATATCTGTGCTTCTAATATCATTCAACAAATTTTGAATGCCAACGTCATTAAACTTATTGGAGCCAAGATTAATGAAGTTAAGGTCATTAAAACTGGATATAATATTACCAACACTTGCAACATCTTCAATGTTATTTGAACTGAAATCCAAATACCTTACAGTTGTTGGTAAATATTTAAGTATGTCAATTAGTGACTGATTAACCTTGTTATGACTCACATCAAGGTGTGTTAACTGTGTTAGATGATTAAAACTCTGACCAATGTCTACGATTTGGTTATGACTCATATCAAGGTGTGTTAACTGTGATAGATGATTGAAACTCTGGCCAATGTCTACTATTTGATTATGACTCAGATCAAGGTGCGTCAACTGTGATACATGATTGAAACTCTGACCAATGTCTACTATTTGGTTGTGACTCACATCAAGGTGTGTTAACTTTGTTAGATGATTGAAACTCTGGCCAATGTCTATTATGTGATTATGACTCACATTAAGAAGCGTCAACTGTGATAGATGATTGAAACCTTGGCCAATGTCTACTATTTGGTTGTGACTCACATCAAGGTGTGTTAACTTTGTTAGATGATTGAAACTCTGGCCAATGTCTATTATCTGATTATGACTTACGTCAAGATGTGTCAACAGTGATAAATTATTGAAACTATTGCGAATATATGCTATTTGGTTATGACTTATGTCGAGGTGTGTTAACTGTGATAGATGATTGAATTTCCGGCCAATATATGATATTTGGTTATGACTTAGATTTAAATGTGTTATTGAGGATGGCAGGGAAAGATATATGCATGAATCGAGACCAATATTGCTCAAGTCCAACTGCCTCAATTGTGTTAAACGCTCAAAGGACTCTTCCATTTTTTTGAAATTGTTATGGCTGACATTGAGTACAGTGATTGACGTTGAAATCAATTTTAAAATCTTTCGTATATCAACATGGCTGAGTTTATTATAACTTAAATCTAATTCTTCAAGTTGTGTGTAATTTTCCAGATTTTCACAGTTATATTCATGAAGATCATTGTGACTGAGATTTAAGTGAGTCACTGATGTGGGAATGAATCTGAAAACATGATCATTGGCTTTAAGGTTGCTGTTACTGAGGTTAAGATGCTTCAAATTTCTAAAACGTTTCAACTCAGTGAGCAGAACACCTGACATGTTCATGCCACTGAGGTTTAAATCTGTCACTTCTGAAGAAATTTGTTGCAATAAAACTTGCATATCATCTGTGCTACCACAACAATGACTTAGCTCTACCTTTTTAAGTTCTTTTAAATGTTTCAGTCTCTCACATAGCAACGAAACAATCTGTTGGTTTAACTCGATACCACTGACATCAATGCTTACAACATTACTGAGTAGTGATAAATTTTGACATAATTTTGACAGCTGACTATTGATTAACTTTGTGCAATCAATATGTCTCACATTTTCTAAATTTCTTATTAAACTTGCAACATCATCCAGTGATTTAAGAGTGAGATCACCAACATCTTGCAGCTGTGCTGTAGAGGTACACAAAGGCAGAATTTCAAGTAAACCTTTTGCAATATCATTATCACCTACCCTTACATCTACTTTATCTTTTATAGGCAGCAATACTGTACACCCTAAACTACCAATATTGTTTCTGCTCAGGTCTAAACTGCTAAGACATGGCATTGCATTCAATGCCTGTAACAGTAATTGGCAACCCCTCCAGGACAACCCATTTCCAGCTAAACACAACGTGTTGATATTTAAGCTGACAGTCTCTTCAGACAAACAGAGTAGAAATTGCTCACAAAGGTTTTCTCCCAACCCAGTAAGGCTTAGTTTCTCAAAGTGTGGCATACATGACAATGCCTTTATAAACATTTTCATTGTGCATTTCTCAATTTCTTCAAGTATGCTCACATTACTTGAAATGGTCACTGATGTAACTGCTGGTTGCTGAGTTGTATCGCTGCCAGATCTGGATTTTGCATGTTCACATAGCAGTGGTAGAATTCTTAACAACTTGGCAGTCACAGTAAAGTCATGATAATTGCTTATTCTAACTATACACTTGTCAAGAGAAAGGGGATCGTCAATAATATTTGTCAGACATTCTTTGAATTCACTTGAGAGAAATGCTTCTTCACTCTCTAAATACAGTTTGATGTCTTTGATTAAAGAAGTGTTCTGTAAAATTACAGAGACAGCATGTATAGTTTTATTGGAGATCCCTGTACAAGTTGACAGATCTAATGCATGGTTCTGACCTATCACTTCCTCAATGTCTCTTGCAAAGACAGAAGGCCTTTCTGATTCAAACAAACAGTTACCAAGCAACTCAAGGTTGTTAATATCAACAGAAGTTTGTATTTCACTGATCTTAACAACTTCTTTCAGGAAATATGATGCTTTTTCACCCAAAATCCCAGTGACATATGGGAAACAATGAGACAGGTTAGTTTGCAAAATCTTTGTTTTCTCTTCTCTGAATAACTTTGGAATATTGTGAGGTGACAATGCAACAATGTTACTCAAATATGTTGCAATGATGTAACTGTATACATATCTGCTTTGGAAAGTGTAATAATCATCAGACTTAGTCAACAAACCAAAAATGTGTGATTCCAAATGTGAAATACTTTTATCAATCCATGACGGATACAATTTACCCAAATTTTCCGCAGTGATATGATCGTACAGATACTTTCCGATGTCATTACTTCTTGCTTTCAGAATTTCTGTAGGATATTCCATATTTATATAATTTTCTTTACAATACATCTCTGCATGGTGAACGACAGCATACTCAGTTGCCTTTGTTACTGTTGGAGGAAAAGTAAACGAATTCTGAAACCAAAAGGATACAAGGCTTGGGAAGAAAAACTCTTCTTGTCTCAAGGCATCTACTACTGGATCAAACTGTGACAGTTCAAGTAATTTCTTTGCTTGTTGTTTATCCTGTACTTGATCCATAACAAAAGTTTCCCATTGATCGGTAACACACACTTTAACTCGATGACTTGTTGCTCTGCATGATGAAGTAACAGCTGACATTTCTGTTTCTGGTGATAAAAAAAAGGATTATGAGTGTGCATGACTTGTTTTCGAGTACCTTTGAATTCACAATTTATATGAACAAAAATTATTCGAAGTTCAGTGGAGATAATTTTATAGGCAATATCTGAACGCCAGAGGCTCCTCTTAAAAATGAATATACAACAGACAAAGTGTGGGGTTGAAAGTTGTTCTTTTCTATGTTGACACATCTAAATGTCACTGTTTGAAATAAAATAAGTCATGATTAATTGCCTTGGGAGAATTAAACAGCTCCGAACAGCTTTTCTTTCTGTTTTTACTGAATGAGTATATAAATCTTCAATATTGTCGTATGCGAATTAAAAGAGCAACTTACCGTGCATATGCTGTTTCACTCGTTCATACTCTTTTTCATCTATCTCCAGCCTGATTCTAAAGGTAATGCCGGCTTTCTCTGCTTTGGCTCTTATGTAAGGTGGTATCAGTATTCTAGTTAACGTCTTATCCACTGTGCCTTCTTTGTATTTCTGCCAGAAATAATCTAAATCCTCCTCTGTCAGGAAACTCAAAATAAAAAATAGGGACCCTTCTTTAGTTTCCCTCAAAACAGCCCTGTATTCTCTCAAGGCCGTCTTACATTCTTGGATCTTGGTAGTATCATTTCCATTTAATGAATTAATGTATTTCTTCACTAATTCTACAAGTTGTTTTTTTAGTTCAACTTTCACCTCCCTTTCTTCAATTTTTATTCTTCTTTCTCTAAGGTCAAGTTTTCGACTCTCTCTTTCTTCTTCATCTTCATCGATCTCCACGGCAACTTGTGCTGTCAGGCCTATGGAACACAAACACACAGTCTTTACAACAAAAAAACAATTTAAATAAATATAAACAGGATGATTTTGTGAGATTGGCAGTAAGTCTCGCAAGCAGACAGATAGTTTTAAGGAAACAAATTTTTTGGCAAAAATGGCAAAAATTGTTCTAAAGTACAAAATTGCAGATTTCATCATAATTTGAATATATTACATCAAGACGAAGATACAAAATACATCCACCAATCCATCCATTCATTTAGAGGAGACAGACAAACATCCATCCATCTATATATCCATCCATCTATCCGTCTATCAATCCATTTATCCGGACATGTTCTATCCTTTCATCAATGCATCCATCCACCCATCAATCCATCTGACATCCATCAATCTATCCCCCTCCAACTAGATAGAAATCTATCAATCAATCCACCCACCCATTCAGACGTTTACCCCTCAATGCATCCATCCATCCATCCATCCATCAATCCATAAAAATGGACAGTCAGACTTTCGTCCATACATACATGATCATCCATAAATAAATACAAACAGACATCCCTTCACCCATTTATCCATTCAAGCATCCATTAGTCTTACCAGACATCCAGACAGACATCCAACTAGACATCCATCTAACCACCTATCCGTCCCTCTCTGCCTCCCTCTATTCCTTCATCCACACATCAAGACCAACAGGCTGACACAGAGTACAAGAAATTTCCCTTAATTATCATAATTGTACCATTTGAGATTCCTCAGTCAAGTCTACCACATCTCCCATGAGTACATAAATTCATAGGCTAGTTTTTAAAAACTGAAATCATACTTTTAAGGACACAATTCTTCTCAATACAAACTTTAAATGATTCAGAACAGTAGCTTGAATGAGAGAGATAGCATTTTTGTAAAATTTTCCACAGATTATGCTCTCAGCCACGCAGAATAATTTTAATGTGATGAAAAGTAGAAATACTAGTTGCACCTGTTTTATGAAACAATGGGATGTTTTTTTCCAAATTGAGGGACAAAAGAAACTTACAAGCTAGCTTTTCTTGGAGAATAAACCCTTCACTTTGTCATAACTTGCTTCCAAAAAATATGACATTTATAGTACCTGAGAATGTGACTGTTATGTTTTTTTACAGAGTCTTTGAAATTTATAATGAAATATCTACACATACTTTTAATAAATATAATTGATCAATTATCTTGAGACTTCACATTATTGCTTTTACGTACAACTGAAAACCCAGACATTAATACACCCACACATTAAGACAGACATCCAGACAGCCAGACAGACATCTACACATCCATCCATCCAAACTCAATCAATCCAGACAAACATCCATCAATCCATCCATCCATAAAGTCCAACAAACATCAATATAGACAGCTATTGATTCATCCATCAATTCGTTCATACACCTATCCAGATAGACTGGCAGATAGACATCCGTCCATCAATCAATGCGGGGATTCTGCCAGATGCATAGACATTCATTTAGACAGACAGACAAGCATGCATACATACATACATACATACATACATACATACATACATACATACATACATACATACATACATACATACATACATACATACATACATACATACATACATACATACATACATACATACATACATACATACATACATACATACATACATACATACATACATACATACATACATACATACATACATACATACATACATACATACATACATACATACATGCAATACACACAATACACATAATACACACAATACATACATGCGTACTGACAGACAGACATACAGCCATACAAACGCTACAACAGACTTTTCAGTTATGCTCTCGTTAGTATGTATACCTATACAAGTGTGTGCTGTAAGGAATCTGTATGAGGAAGCATGTATGTGGAAGTGTTGACTCTTACATACCACACCATTATTCAAGGTCTTTGATTTTTAGCTTGGTTATCCCTGCAGTGAATTAGAGCTTACCAGATCAGTTGATTGTCCACCATCACCAAGCCTTGTTCCTTTAAAGCCCCATGTTGCTAACTATGGACTATTTTTTCATGCAAAGATTTAAGCTACCTGTTTCCCATATTTATGTACAGAGTTATTCGGAGAAGAAATAGACAAGTTTTGAGTGAAACATAAGAGCTAAATGTTGCCAACTCTTGCTGAAATGTCACATAGGTATGCTGACAACTCCTATATTGTTAATGACAAAGGACGTTTGTAATGAGTGTATCACAAAGCTAGCCAGTAACTTTCATGCTGGATCTCATAAAAATTTGCACAAGTTGCAAGGAAGACCTCTATTGTCTAAAATTTAAATATGGAGATTTGCAAATACAATTGCTTGGGGCTTCTTTCCTCATTATTAGTCAAAGCAATTTCTTCTCTGTACTCTCATCCTATTTGGATGAGATCATTCAGATTGGTTTATAGATCCTAACAAACTTCCAATGGGTACCTTGAAACTACCTAAACAGGTTCAAAGGGCAGAATACTTCCACACCTGAAAACGTACAATTTTCAGATCAGTCACTCTGTGCGCTGAGCTCTTAGTGAATGCTAGTGAATGCACACTTCTGCTATTCTGTGAAAGGTTATCAGAAAACCCAAACACCACAAACAACTTAACTTATTTCTGCTTCACATGATGGAGAAGAGACAAGATTGTGTGGGGACTTGAGATTGTTTGGAGTTAGTGGCCATTTTGTATCTCCTAGAAATTATAATTTGATAAGCATGAAATATGATGTGGTAAGTAAGACACCATATTGAATACAAAGTTTCCGACAAAACAGCACTGTTAATACAGAGAAAGTTGTTTGTCCTTTACTTACTTTGTATACCACTCTTTGTTTGCATATGTAATTTGCTTGAATACTGACCACCTCCATTTAACTGTTCACTTTCCGGTGATTCAACGCCTGTTGTCTCTGTAATAGTCCAAGAAAAAAGAGTCACTTTGCTTGCTTGTAACTTGTAAAGAGCTGCATGTAATATAACAGGAATGTGCAAATTTACTTTGATATAAATAAATTAAATTTTGCAAAACTTCCAAATTTATTTTGCATTTCACAAACAATACATGTTATTCATTGATACATTATCGAGTCGAAGATCAGTGAGTCCAATTGAGGTACATTATTTCCAGACATGGGATGTAACAATTATAGTATCCCTTTTCCAAAATTAGTGACATCGAGAGTTTATCTCCTTACCCTTTTATGTTCAGTCAGATGTCTGATTGTTCTATATAAAGATTTTTTTTTAAAATTTGGTTGTGAAAACATTTAACCGGACATTTCACACTACATATCATCATTTCAAATATCACCAACTGCAGTGGGCTCCATTGACATTGACATTAGATGACATTCTTGATTCACCTTTGATAACAGTCATTAACTCAATGGATATTTGTCTCTTCCTGGTTGACGACATCCTTCCTTGTAAATATGTTGATCAGTTCATGACAATTTACTAACATGGTTGTGAAGGTATTTGAGACTTTAAAGCCATTGTTGAGTTTACACGGTATGTTTTATTTTTTCAAAGCTGATTATCTAATTTTCCACTAATATATGGACTGAATATAGATTATCATTACCTTCACTTGA